>NW_008599465.1:49067-156215 GCF_000691845.1 Merops nubicus
GACTTGAAGCAACTTCTTAGTTTTTGAATTGTATAATAATCTGCGTCTCACTCTTCTTTCTGGGGAAAAGCAGATCTTACTATGATTCTGGGATGTTGTTGAGAATACTTATTGCTCAGTTCCTTTTGACATGTCCCCCTGTCTTTTTTCCTTCTCTTCCTCCACTCCTTTCCTGTAGCTGGTTTCCATTCATTATTTTATGCTTTGGATAGTACATCTTAGTTGAGTTTGATCGCTTTGTTTTACAAAAGAGAAAGATACAGAGGCAAAGAGGAGAGGCTCGCCTTCCCATTTCACCACACAGGGTATGAGCATCTGGTCCTTATGCTGACTCTTTGGATTATAGCCACATTATTCTCTCAGAGCATCATGTAACATGTTGAGGTGCCTCAGGGAACAACAAAGTTTGTTTCTTACAACAAAGTTCTCATTTGATCTTTCTATCCCAGAGATGCAGTTGAAGGAGGAAATACCAAGCGGTGATTGACACCGTATTTGCAGAGCTTCAACTTGGTTATGAGCTGATCATCTGAGCTCGTTTCTCATTCAGCTGGTTTCATACTAATCTAATTCCAGAGTTTTCATCAATTTACCTTTACAAGAGGAGAGAAAAATCAGAAATCACTGATCTTAATTTAAGCTGTGCAGATTGACTTCACTGAATCAGTTGAGGATTTGCTTCTCCTTAGTGTAAGGCATTTGGTCATTAGTCTGATAAAATATGCTCGGTAAATTATATAGGGATGGTTCTATAGATTCCTTCTGTAGCCAGCTTTCTTTCATATCTGAAATATTTTACCTTGGCTTAAATGTATTGGTTGTGTTTGGTTCAGAACTTGAAGTCTTTTCTGATTTGAATTGTTCATACTTCATTGAAAATATAGATACGTTGCAGTGAACATGTAATGCAGACTCTGAAGTTGATCACATAATAGCATGCTTTTGAGCTTACAGATGCAACAGTTTCTCAGTCACACTGCATACTGGTCTTCGGTGGCAAAACTACTTGCAAATAATCTTATGTCATGAGGAAGAACGGAAGAGAGGGAGAAGTATCCACTAAAGCTGACTCTGTCCTTGAAGCTGGGAGACCGAATACAGTGTTAGTCTTTCTCTTGAAACAGACTGTAGGAGAAAAGCAGCAAATGCAATCTTAGTGGTGCAAGTGTGGCTGCTCCTGAAGGAGCCTGCTCCCTTTTGAGGTGGCAGGGACATTTGTCCCCTGTGCGTTCCCATGAGAGAAATGGTGAGGCAACCGACGGAAATGGAGTTTGGCAGAGACTGGCTGTTGCAGGAGGGAAAATCTGCAAGTCTGTTCTTCAGATACATCAAGCTCGGATATGCTGCTCAGTTAAACTTTTTTCACTTTTTTTAATTGTGTTAATTTTTTTTGCATATTTCTGTAGCTAATATATAGTGCCCACTTCTGTTGATGTTACTGATTTCCCTATTAACCCTTTCCTTATTTTTTTTTAATTTGCCTAAAGATGGTACTACCACTAAAACCGAGGGTAAGCAGTCTCTCTGTGTAACTGAGGTGTGTCCACAGTCGTACCACCCTACCTGGTCTCTGTTCTCAAAGTGTTATCTGGTTCTCATCCATGTTCACCGGTGACCTGCATGAAGTGTTGCATGGTTGTCCTGCTCATTTTGATGCCATGAGGTATTCTTCATTTTCTCTTCAAGCTTCTCTCTGCTAATAGGCACTAGCCTGCTTTTACGACTTGACTTCTGATCGCAAAGTTGTATGTGGGTGTCTGTGTTTAAAGCACTACTTTTTTGGTTGGAGTTGACCTGCTCACAGATTAAAAACAAAACAAACAAAAAAGGCCTCACAAAAAAAGAAACACGGGGGAAAAAAAAAACAAAAACAAAAACAAAAACACCTTTTTTAAAAAAGCCAAACAAAAAACCCCACCAAACCCTGCAAAACCACAAGGCTTGTGTTTTTGTGCTCTACAATGTGTAAAGATTTGCTGTGTTTTTCCATCCAAAGCTCAGATCACAACTGCCAAATGCTTTTGGGAAGAGACTGGGCAGTGAGAGAATTGAAAGAGGTGATCACATGGCAGAAAAATGAGGACAGTAAACAATGATCTCCAGGGAAGGAATATTTAGTCAACCTGAGTGCTCTCTTTTTGTTAACTGAGTGAGATGGCTTACATCTAAGATAGCTGAAGGAAAGGCTGTTTTGTTTTGTTTTCTTTTTCCCAAGAACACTGAGCCTGCTAGTTTCGAGGGCTCTCAGTCTGTTTATCTGGCTCATTGTCAAAGCTTGTTCTTTATTTCTCAAGCAAAAAAGATCATTAGGAAAGCACTTTTTTCTGAGGTAGACAGGATTTGAAAACAAGAATGTGTTCTACAGAGAATGAAGACACCAGACACCCCCAATAACCCCATTTTTTTCCTGGTGCAAGTCTCTTTTCAAGGGATCTGTTACTATGGGACTGTGCTCATATCCTTGATGGTTGCTTGTTTGGAGGTGGTGCTCTGAGAAATGCCACTATGCCGTTGTGATGTGTGGTTTTTTCCTTACTATTATTGATGCATTGATTTATTGTTTAGAGGGAGAGGTCTCTACCATTTTCAGAACTGGTGCTTAATCTTGGTGTTGAGAGATGAACTGGATCTGCATCATGGGCAAGTGTTTGTGCTCTGTGATCTTTCAGTGATAAGGAATATGAAGTTGGCCTAAACACCTGGATTTCTAAATCAGTAGTGAATTAGATGAAAGTTCCAAATTGTTACACTGAGGGTTTTTTTCAGTCATTGATGACCCTTCTTTTTTTTCTCTTCTTCCTTTCTTCCTAGTTCTCAAACCTTTCTATTTTGGGCCTAACTTTGAAAGATTAAATGTTGACTATTAATTTATGGAATACCCTATGCAGCTCTCAGTTCTCCCCTAGACAGCAGTAATATCTGTGGAGGCCTGTTCCACCAGCTGTCCTCTGGAATACCTTTATTTTTAGGTTATTAAATGCTTTAGTGTCATAATGCAAAAGTGTGGTGGGTTTGATCAGATTTTTTCGGTTGTTTTTGTTTGTTTCAGCTACACTGGAAGCAGACTGGGTTTATAAAAATCTGTAATAGAAACCAGCAAGTTGTTTGGGGGAGGGCGAAATTGTGAGAGGAACTTTCAGAAATAGTTTGCCATCCCCTTAGTGTTAAATACCAGATCTCATCTCTTCTTTTTGCTGTGGGATTCTCTTTTTGGGAGAGTGAGCATCAGGGAGAACTATAGCAGCATGGAACATTACAGCCAGAGCACTTGAAGGATGAGTTTAATCATGGTTTGAAACTCTTAATCTTTGTTTTCTTTGAGACAGTTGAGAGAAAACCAGCCTTTGTTCAGGCTTCAGTGTGTCGTACAGATGAGGGCTGAGAAAGTTCTTCTGCCAGTTCTCTGATCTTGCAGAGTTTGTCAGGAACTACAAGGATGGCAAAACTTCATATTCTTGACATTAAATGTAAAAATTAAGGGGGTAGGGGACGAGAAAAACACCCCTTTGCTTTGGGAATACCTATGTGTGCAAAAGACACTCTTGGAACATAAAGCAGAAATTCCATCCACACTGCTGTCTGTGGGGTTTTTTTTGGTTGGTTTTTTTTTTTTTTCAGATCACCAGTAAGTAATTTAAGAGGAGATCTTTGTGGGTTTTTTTTTCTGTGGTTCAGCTTGATGTTAAATCTGCAGTCTGATTCCCATCATGACTCTCTGTAGCTCGTGTAAAAAGTTCTGCACCTTCCCCTCAGTGGGAGCCAGCATTGTGTGAACTTGGCAGTTCCCATCTGCTTTGCCCTCAGTTCTCCTCAGTGTTTTATTTTTGAGCCAGGCATCTCAAAACAGGAGCAGGATAGAGTGGCTTATGCCAATGGCAAGAATACATGTTAAGAGCCAAGTATCCGTCCTTTGGTTTTAAGTACTGTCATCCCAATTGACAAATGCTGTTGAAATGCACTTCCTTAGAGAAAGGTCCTATGTGTCTATATACCACTTAAATGGATTGAACTTCATTAAGAGCTTTGCAGACACAAAGCTTGTAAATTCTAAACCTTTATAGTCTTGATTAGGACTTTACAGCTTGTGCTATGCAGGTAGCAGTTGTGCCATGTTTGTTTTACTTGATCAAAAGGAAACCTTAAAAAGATTTCTGCTTATTTTATCATGAAATGGCTCAAGAAGTATTTAAAAGAGGTGCAGAATGCTGACTTTCAGTACAGAATAACAGTTCAGAACATTTCTGGCTGCATTTCTTCAAAGTCAGCATAAAGGAAAGCCCTTCAGACAAGCCTTTCCTAAAAGGGGGAAGCATAAATGCTGGTCTGTCCTTAGCCTGGCAATTTGAGAACAAAACAAGCAATTTTACAGAGTCAGTGGCACAATTTTTTTATTATGTGCCAGAAAGAAAATAAGATCTGATTTATTGTTTTTCTGATAACTTAGGTTCAAAAAGAGTGATTTACTCAGCTGGACATCTTGAGCACCTTACCAAAGGCTTTGGGATTCCTGTTTTGTTTTTTTTTTTTTCCTCTGCCTTAAAGCTCTGCTTTGTCCTCAAGGGCAAGGCTTGATTCAGAGGTGTGAATGAACGTGGTATCTTAAATGCTTAGGTTGTAATCTCTTTGTTCTCTTGGTCCATCCCTTTACAAGTGCTGACTTGATTTGCCTGTGCTTGTTTGTGTAGGGCAAAGTGGTACCATTATTGTTCCTTCAACCCTCTGCTTTTGGAGGGAGTTCTCATGCAATTCCCCTAAGAGTCAAATGCTTCTTGGCAGAGATGATGGTGCAGTCAGGTCTTACACTAGTGTAATCTTGGATGTGTGCTAAATAGGCTCAGAAATGGTTCTAAAGATTGTGGTGAAAAGTTGGTTACAGTTTTATATGTAAAACATGTTTTTAATTGATGTGTGCTTGTCTTACAGATGTCCATGTGTCATTCAGCAGTGACACAGCTAGAGGGTGTCCTAGAGGCTCTTTTAGGAATGTTTTTCTACAAGTGAGGGGAAAACCCCAGTTTTGAGTAACCTATATGCATTAATCTAATCCACAGGGAGACCATTACCATCCCAGTACTTCCACAGATAACTTCTGGGGTTGTAGGCTGTCATTATTCACAGCAGGAAATGGATTAAACTGACTTGTGGAGCTGTTAAATACTATTTCTAGACTATTGGAAAACCATTTTCTTTGGTGTAATACACAGACTGAGTCTCATAAAGCCAATGTCTGTTCTGGGCACTGGGGATGCAGTATCCACCCAGAGGAGCTCGGAAGGATGCTGCTGGATGAAGCCTCCTTTAATGCAAAAATGCTGTCATTGAATCTTCTTTCACTTGTTCCTTTTTAAAAAAACAAAACAGAAAAACTTTCTTAGGTTTAAACATGTGCTAGACATTTCAGGGTTGATTCTGATCCATTGATTGTTGTATAAATGACAGTAACTTTAAAAAATAAACCCAAAACTTCCTAAAAAACCCACAAATGGTTTCTTAACACAAAGCATTTATACAGAGTCTTTCAAAATACTTTCTGTACCAACAGCAATGTGTCATGTCAAATTTAGATTAAGGGTGTTTTTATGGAAATACTTTTATGGCTTTTGGAAACTAGTTGAGGCAGTCTTTATCTGTTCCTTTGCTGTGCTGCTGTTGTCAGGGTGCAGTAATTCTTTTGAAAGTAGCAAAAAAATAATGGTTATGAAATATGAATTGCTACATCTGCAATTTGAGTTAGATATGGAAACAAAGCCACTTGAAAGCAACAAATTTTGGGGAGGGAAGGTGCTTGCTTGATTTTAACAACAAAAATGTCTGAATAACTTACTTGATATGTTATTTCCATTCCTGCTTAAAATTATTATTTTTCATCTGGGGTAAAAATGATAAAGCCACAGAAACAGTCTGATCTGCAAATAACTTGTGGGTGTGAATGCAGATTCTTGTTTGCAGATGAAATTCTTAAGGGGATGTAGTAGAGGCTTTTCTATTGTGTAGATGAACTTCAACATATACATGCTGTATTTGGTATAATATATATTAAATATTGATATTTTCAATCCAGATAAATATTGATTCTTCTTACACTATTATAAAGCAAGTAGGTTTTGGATATTGTAAAACTGATTTAAAACTTGAGCATGTATGTGAAGATAAGTTAACGTAGGAAACATCCCAGATCTTTCTCCAGGTTTTCTGTCTTACACAGATTTGCCTAAAGCAATTTTGAGTTCAGATTTGGTCTTTTTTTGTGTGTTTGTTTTATAGTTAAAAACTGTAATTGGATATGAAAAACGTAGAATCTTAACTTTTTTTTTTCTTGAAAAGTAGCTTTGAGTGACTTACTTAGAACCATTTATATTGCAAGTAAGATTAATTACCTGTGTGAAAAAATAAGTACATGGTTGTTAAAGTTCAGAAAATAAAACTTTGGGCAGTACATTAACATTTGATGCTTCAAGGAATATAACTGATGGCACATTTTCCTTGTAATTGTGTGAAAAAGTTTGACCTTGAATTTGAGAGGCAATTTTTTCCCTTTCACGTTTTACTTACTCCATGGACTTCAAAGAATAAAGTATTCCTGAAGTGGGTTGTTATTGAGCTATCACAGTAGTTGTACTATTTGCATCTTGGTTTTCTAGTTTCTGCTATTCCTGTTATTATTGGCACAATTCAAGTCCAGTGTAGAGTTAGTTCAAATGCTTGTCAACCTTTTCAGAAGGATGAGAAGACAGATATCAGTGTTAGGACTGTTCCTCCTGTGCAAGTGCAACTGTTCATCTCATACTGTTCTCTCTGATACCCATTAGGCCAAACTGAGTGTGCAAGTCTGCTGATCCAAAAAGAAGTAGAATTCTTTTTCTTGGGCATTCATTTATTCAGAAGCTGCTGAAGTTGGTAGGACTCTGTCCACTAAGTCTCATGGCTTTCAAAATAGAGCTGAGCTCTCTATTCCTAATCCTGCTGATAATCCCATGTTAATTAAGTTTGACCCTTTGGCTCAGTTTTCTTTCTTAAAGCCCCCAGAACTGGTATCAGTTTAAGGCTTTGTATTTCCTAAGATAGAAGAGTCACTTATTACATATTGTCCCTGTTTTCTGCTTCTTATCACCTACTGATAAAAAGAAAAATTTAAAAAAATAATAATTTTTGTACATGAAGAAGGAACAGAACGTTTTGAGGATCTTGAGTGGCATGTACATAAGAGGAGGAGACAGCAGTCCCTTCCTACCCATTTGTGACCCATACACATCACTAAGCATGTTTTCCAGTACTGTCTGTTACCATGTGTTACGTTGAATTTCAGCTTGAGTTACCCCCCAGGACTTTATGCAATGCCAAGGTCTTCTGTTGGTGTTCTGGAAGGATGTAAGTTACTTCCATCACTGGTTCCTAAGGCTACTCAGGTTTATCTTCTTGTCTTACTGTTTTGTACTCCTGATGCCAGCAGTTGTGCCATCCTAATGTGAGAAATGGAAGGAAGCCTTGTGGCTGCTGACGAGCATGAGGTCCTTCCTCATGCACTCATGCTTTGAAGCCTGTGTTGGGGTTTAGGGCACACACCCTGGGGCAAGTCGCGGAGCGGCTCTGCTCATCTGCATGTAGCCCTGTCTGCCAAACTTGAGAGGGATGGGAGTGGGCCAGCAAAGGCTGGCTGACTGCTTGTAAGGGGCAAGTGATGTCCTGGAGCAAAGGAACCAGCAGCCTTGCTGGTGTTAAGACCTTAACAGAGATAGTTTCCTAACCATTGAACCTAAGTGGACTGGCTCAGAGCTTGTTTAGTTGAGCCAGTGGGTACAAAGAGGTTTGTTTATATTTTCCTGGGTTTATGCTAATTATATCTTCTGTGTCTTGTCTACAAACAATTGTTTGAGTGTTAGATGCCTGTATCTTGCCTAATGAGTATTCTAAAACTAGATTCTGATGGAGAGGTTTGAAGTACAGCTGTCTTCTAGGCTTTTTCCCCTGCAGACAAGCCTAGGGTTTCTTTCCAAAGTTAAGCATCTTGTTGATTTGTGTCTGTCAGAAACTTGCAGACCATGTTATGAATATTTTGGGAGCTCAGAGAAAGAACAGAGCTCTCAATCCGTTCAGCTTGGACTGCTTTCCATTGTCTTGTCTTGCATGTGTACCTTATGTGGTTTGGGCTTTTTTTTTCCCTTGGGTGGGAAGTGTATATCTCTTCTTTTTCATATTTCTCTATGCTTATGGTGGAGACAAAGAGCAGGAGATGAATATCTGTATCTGATGGGTGCAGTTGTCTAGACTCTTCTCTTACCTGTTGTGGGTTTTTTCATTTTGTTAAACTGCCTGAAGCTTGGAAGTCATCCTCTGAATGCAGGGATAGCACTGGCATGAGTCCTGAGAAACAGCTTCAGATTTGGCTGAGAACTGAGTTGTTGAAAAGTACTGATGGAGGCTTTCTTTGTGTTGCTCTTAATTATCATTTCTTTCCCATTAACTAGAGACAGATAATTGAAGCTTAGCACTGTAAAGAACATTCTGTAGGAAACAGCCCTGCTCCAGGAAGGGGATGAACTGATGACCCTGTAAGCTTTTCTAGCTCAAATTTCTGTGGCTTTTTCATGAGGAAAGGACACCAAAAGTACCAAGAACACTTTGAGACTGTGTATCTATTCTCCGCTTAAATAAAGAGCAGGCACACTGAATCATTTTTTCCACAGTGTTGATTGTGTTAAATGAGACTCTGCATAACAAGTAAAGTTACACTGATCTTGTGTTAAATATGAGGGATCTGTAAACAGCTGAGAAAACTCAAGCAGTCTGACAGAAAGGCACAGACAGGCTGTGCTGACAGCCTCTCGCAGGACTGCGTGCCAGCCTGCCTCTGCAGGGCAAGGAGTAAAGCACCGACCTGCTGATGGAATTTGAGGGGGCAGCAATCACACCCATTTCTGAAAGGGTGATCACCTTGTTAGAAAGTAATAATTTGATAGAGGAAGCAGCATTTAGGAGACTGAAATTTTTTGTCAATCCTTTATAAAGAAGCTTCTGTTGAACAGAAGCAAAGGCTACAGAGTGGTAATAGATTTTAATTAAACTGGCTGATTGCATTGCAGAAAGCAAAGTTGGTTTTGGACTCGTAGTCTGTGACAGTTTCCATTCCTCCTACGTCTCAGCCAGACTAATAAAAGATGTTGCCTCTCCCCATAAAATTATTTTTTACTCTGGTTAATTTTGTGTATGGCAACCCTGCAAGCGTAGGACAGCATGTTAGACACTGCTGCTGCCTTCAGAAGAGATCTATTAACAGTCTGATTGTCTTTCCATTCCTTCAGGTCGGATCCGTACGAGGAGACAGAGCTCTGGCAGTGCCACAAGCGTCACCTCCACGCCTGCTGATAGCCGGGGCCGCAGCCGGGCCAAAGTAGTTTCTCAGTCCCAGCGTAAGAAATGTTCTATTTCTGGTGGAGCAGAACAAAGAGTTATTGATATGTTCCTCTGGAACTGTAGTAGCATCAGCTGAGACTTGGGATCACTTCTGCTAATAACATTTGGATGTGTAGCAGAACAAGTCTCCACTCAGCCAGTGTGTGCTCTTGCTGACAAACAGGACCCTGAATCTGAGTGCTTAGCTGCTGCTTTTTTTTTTTTAACCAGTTGTGCAGAAGACTCTCACATTGCTGTGATGTGTAGGACTAAATAACTTGCACTGGGTCCTGCTGAGACATCCTGTATCTGTAGATGATTGCTGTCATGGGTTCTTGCCCTGCCAAGCTTCTCCTGCTTATGCAACTATTTCTGTATGTGCAATGTGTGACCTGTCTAAAGTTAATGTGATTTGGCATCATTTTAAAATAGGAGATCACCTGTTTGGTGTAGGTACAGAGGAATTGATTCTGCTCTTTGATTCACATGACACGTGTGCTCTCTGGCTTTCTGGCAAGGCATGATTTTCCCTTTGGAGCCATTCATATGATGCTGCTGCATATTTGCCATGTGTATCTAAGGAGAAAGCCACTTACGTTTTGAGGACCTTCAAGCTTGTGGATAAGAGGAGATGGGGGGTTGTGGAAAGACCTGTTTGTTCTGAGTACCTGTCTTGCTTTGTACCCCGATTTAAAAGCCCTTCTCTGTTCATTTTCTCATTGCTTTGCTCTGTCATGCTGGAGGGATGGAAGAGTAGTTCATAGCATTGTGTTAGACTGGGAGAGCTGAAGAGAGAAGTATATTCAGGATAGAGCCTAATGGAAGTCTTTACACTGAGTTCATGAAGCAGTGTGGGCTTTGGTGTATGCTGGTCTAAATTGATTTCTTCAGTTTTGAACCTAAAACTGATCCAAAGTCAGAAATGAACTTTTTCCCCTAAACGTAGTTTTGTGGAAAATGGTCAGACTAGATGAGACAAATCTCACAAGTATTTAAAGAATAGCTGAACATCCAAAGGTTTTAAAGATTGTGTGCTTAATTATTTTATATTATGTTAAGACATAATTGTGCTTCATATTTATTATGTGACATAATAAAGCTTCATAAGTGAAGCTTTAGGATGGTCCTATCTGAACCTGCTGCCTTAGTCTAGTTTGCTGAATCCTGTTTCCAGCCTAGCCCAACCAGATGTGAACTTTATCCTTAAGCCAAACATTGCATTGAATAACTTAAGGATTCAAACATAATATGGTCATGAGACTAAATTTTTCATGCCCACACAGTGGATAGCCCTGTTGCAATTTTGCAGGCTGGTCTGGGATGTCATTTAGAGCAGAACTTGAGTCACACTGTGTTGGTTGACATCTAACTAAGTAGTTGATCAGCCTGGGGAAATTTAGTCACATCTGCACATTAACTCACTGCATTCTGCAGAGGCTTTAGAAGTGATGTGTTCGTAAATAAATCTGTATTGTGTATAGCATAAACCGCATGCTGAACGCTGTATTGTCTTACTGTCTTTTAATCCACTTTTTGCCTGTCCTTTGGTCTGCCCTCATAATCAAGGATCCAGATCAGCTAATCCTGCTGGTGGTAAGAAATGTTTTCACTTTCTTGCTTTCTCACATTGTTTCCTTCACATTTTTTAACTGCTAAGCTTTTAGCTTCCCTCACTCTCTCCTAACTTAGGAGACTTAAAAAGCCTTTTCTTAAAGTCATAAATTCAAACGTGTATAGCAAGTGATTTTGCTAATCAAACATGGTAAGCATACCACTGCATGTTGAAGCTGGCTCATTGCTGCAGCTGAAAAGCCCAGGTGCTAAACTCTTCCAGTTCCTGCAGCGCAACCCTGCTGACATCAGTGGGATTGCAGCAGCGTAACTGAGAGGAGCCTTGCCTTTTGGGGTGTGGGTACTGTGTCAGGCTGGCATCTGTCACATGGGGTTGCGTGTGGAGCTGGTGCCACATACAGTATTGGAATATATTATTTGATGGATTCAGAATGGCTTTGGCCAAGAAACTGAAAGAGGCAAGTTAAAATCGAGTAAAAAATCAAGTTAAAAGTAAGTTAAAATCAAGTGTTATGGTATTGGATTAGCCATGGCACTAATAGAATTGTGCATCTTCTTAAATTAAGTCAGAAGAACAATCCTTAACTCTTGCTAGTCATAATAGTATCTGGACCTGAAAATTTTATGAGATGTCTAGATACTTTTCAGAAAGAAACCAACATGAATATTGGTTTAGAATGTGAGCTTGCCTGAGTATGTTCTTGCAGTCTTTTTCAAATATACTTTTCCTGGATGTTTTAGCAAACAAATTGAATGTCAGGAATGGTAATAGCATCAAACTTACAGTGACTTTTTTTATACCTGAAGAAGGAAAAAAACTGTCACAACTCTTTAGGGTTACCTTTAAGTTAGCATTACTTAATTTTCAAACAACTTATCAAATATCCCCAGGAAAAAAAGAAGTATTATTCAGCTCATCAAGTTAGACAGCAAGTCTATTCAATCTGTTGCAGATGGAATATAAATATATAAATAAGTCTTGGTGAGTTGCCTATCTTGCAGACAAGGTGGCTTAGAAAAAAATGTAAACTTGCCATGGACTAATCAGACAAGGAAGAATAAAACAGACCAACCACTCAGCTTGCTAAAACTTTTCTCCATCTGAAAAATCGCTAAATTGTGTAGGTTTGACCAGTCAGACCTAAGTAAGCCAGCATCTCTACAAATGTGACAAGCTCACCTTTATCGTGCTGATCTCCTGTTGTGTTTTTTGTTTGTTTTAGTTGGTTTCTTTTAGCTTTCCTTCACTGAATTATTGCAGGAGAGAAACGCCACCAGTGCAGTATAGCATGAAGATGCCCGAGATGCTTTGCAGCAGGTTACCTGTGCCAGAAGCCAGCATTCTGCAGCACAGCTCTCCACACAGGCTAGTTTGTGTTGCTTCACAAGGAGGTGAAGCAGCCTGTGAATTCTATGCTGCTGCAGCAAGGCTGCTCTTGGCACCTCCACAAGCTCACATAAAGCCCACTGGAGTATTTGTACACTGTGGTGTCTGTTTTGGTCTTGATCCCAACTGGACAGTGTGGTTCATGTAGGCAGGGTTGCTGATGTCAGCATTTGTTGTCTGTGGGCTTTCCTCAGTCTTCCTCAAAAGCCCATGGGGAACGCTCCCATTAGTTTTCCGAGTGATTCGGATCAAATTCTTAGATAGAGCTAATTGTGTTCCAGTTTTGCCGTCAGAGTGTTTACAGTCTTGTGGGGTTTTAACTGTGTTTTCCCTTCTGTCTGATTCTGTTCTAGCCGGTAGCCGGTCCAGTTCTCCGGGTAAGCTGTTAGGCAGCGCCTATGGTGGCCTGAGCGGTGGAGCGTCCAGGGTCCAGCCAATGCCATCCTCTTCAGAGAAGCGCAGCAAGATCCCTCGGAGCCAGGGGTGCAGTCGAGAGACGAGTCCCAGCAGAATAGGACTAGGTAAGAAAAGTCACTGTAGTGACACACTGACCAGTGTGCTCCGAGGAACGACTTTCCTGTTGACTAGGAAGCTGTTCGTGTTACTGTTACTCTTCCGAGTTTTTTCAGCTGGCAAGTTAATGTGATTGTGCTTTGTAGGAGAGCAATTTTAATTTTCCAGGTTGAGCTATACTTTCGAAGTAAGCCTAAAGATGTCATGAGATGTCTTCCATTTGAAATTCAACGTGAGCAATGTTATGAGATCAGGCAGCAGAAACAGTTGTCGTGAATTACCATCACAGCAAAAATACCTCATTTGTCATCAGCATCTTAGTCCTAAAATGAATTGAGAAATCTTTACAGTCAGTTGGAATCAAGAGCAAAAAACATCTTCTTGGATTGTTTTAAAAATTTTGCAGCCTAAAATGGTTTGATTCTCTCATCCTGAATATCTTGGAGCTGCTTTCTTATATGGCATTTTAGACTTATGCTTTAATTGTTCTGCTTCCAATAGTTTTTGACTCAGTGACTCTTATGTAAATGTTCTATAATAGTTTTTATTTTCAAATTTATCAGCAGACTGATTTTTTTAAGTCAGGTGAGTAAGCATCATTATATAAACTTGTCTGTATCTGAATTGGGGTGAAAAAGTATTCAGTGTGCTGTCTGAACAAGTAAATATTGTTTTCATTTTTTAAATGGAAATGTTTTCGTAAGTTTGAAGCTTATATAGAGGAAGAACACTTTAAATAATACTGTTATTAAATTATTTTGTATCTCCAAAGAATTTATTACTAGATTGAAATTACAGCCATACTGTTGCTATTGTGCTATCCACAATTTTTAACTATTGCCTTTGCAATTGTATTTTACGTCTAAGCTACCTATTTAGAGTATGTTGTTAGTAGAGAAGTATCTTATTCTTTCAAGTATATTGAAACAAAAAGTACCCAAGTGCACATACTCCTATGATTCATAAAAAATATTGTATGTTCATTCCAAATTCAATGTTCTTCTTATGTCTGATCTGTTTTATGGCCTCTGTATGAATACATTGTGCTTTTCTGTTTGTTGCTTTTAAAATGTGAAGTGCCTACCAAATATTAGATGTAATTGTTCTATCACTCGTCAGAAGAACATTTTTTAGGAGGAAGGAATGAATGATGGGTAGTGCCATCACACATGCTTACATTGATCATCACATTATGTGTGTTGATTTGAAACAGTCTCCAGCATCTGAAGGGAACTTGCTGTGTGTAAAATCCTCACTCTTGGGTTGCCTGCTTTTAAATGTATTTACAGGAGCCTTGAATTTTTTTGAAAGTGTAGTTTGTACCTTATTGCTCTGATGTGCTCCTTGGGAACACAGTCAGTGCGTGTTCTTTGGGAGTGGGAGAGAGCTCTGACAGGTCTATTGGATGTGTGGCTTCCACTTGCTGGCCTGGGTTGATGGCCACAGGCTTTTGTTCTGGGCTCTTCTGGGAAAAGGAGAGTCTGACATTTATTGCATTTACTACTCAGCTGCAGAAATCCTGTCTCTTTATTGGATCTTGGAAATGGTAATATTGGCTTGGATGGAGATAGCTTTTGAGCTGTCATCTTTATGCCATTATTCCATTGTATTTATTACTTTATAACATAGTGGCTAACAGTACTTTATGCTTTCCCATTGTCTTGCTTCAGTCCCTGTCTTTCCTTGACATTTTTGTTTGTTTGTTCATTTCATTAATGACTCCCACTCACCTTGGTCCTAAATACGTCAGTAGGCTCTTTCAGTCTGATCCAAGAAGGAGCCTGAGCACAGATGATATCAAATGTACATGCAATACTTGAGGCTTTGTGGGATTACTTCTGTATTTGGTACTCATGTATTTATCCCATGAGCTGAAACCTCTTAAGCCTGTGGTTGCATTTCAGTGCAGCATGTCTTGAACCATCGTGCACGTCAGGCTGTTAGAATGGGTACTTCCTGGGTCCTGTTCATAACTCACCCAGTGGCTTCTGTAGGTTTTGCTGGGGTGACTGGGAGTTGCAGCTGGGCCAAAGCTGTGTGTGCAAGACTAAGCACACAGTGGGAGTCCCTGCATGCAGTTGGGCTTTATACAGGAACCATCCATTGGATTTTTTTTCCTTCTAGGGCAGTAGCAACGTGATAGAGCCTCTGCATGTGGATGCCCGTTAGCGTGCTGCTAATTTAGGAAGCCTTGGAAGTAGCACATTGTTTTCTAAGGGGCAACATGATGAGAGGCACATTTGGCATGCTGAGGTCCCGAGTAATCACCTGTATGGCCCTGCTCTGTGGCATTTCTGAGTTTTAAGCTTGCCTTTGCTGTCTGCTCAGTGGAGATTTATAAGCAGTGATCCCCTCTTGGGGAAGGAAAAATATAGTCCACTTGAGCTTTTCTTTGGGCCTCTTGAAGGAGATATCATCAAAAAAGGCGCTGTCCATTTTCCATGGATTAAAAGTTTATCTGCTTGAAGTTAATTTTGTTGGATGCTCAGCAGTCTGTGTGGCACAGTTGGATCTGAATGGAGTGAGAGATTTGAGGTTGTCATACTCCAGACAGTGGAGCAGGCACAGCTGGCTGTCAGTTCCATGCAGCAGCACTCTTCTGTTGGGGTTATACTGTCTGTGTTTATTGGAAAGCTAAAGGCAGTTCTTGACTTGCCTCTACTGGGTGTACCCCACTGCAGAACTTTCCTTTGGCTGTTTTGGCAGCGTTTACAGGCTCTTTAAAATGCTTTTATTGATGTAGAGGAAGTGTGGGCTGATTTTTCAGTCTCCACTTAATTATTAAAAATCACACCCTAATGAAATACAGGTTTCTTCCAAGTGGTAGATTGGTAAACAAGGGCATTATCAAGTTCTGCTGGTGACAGTTGCATCTGTTGGGTTCCACTGTTGTGAGACAGCCTAATAATGTGTTTTAATAATGGTGTGAACTGTATCCAACTGCTCTGACTTTCCAGATGAAATTGGTGAAACTTACATGTACAGAACACGTCTAGAAAGTTGTGACTTTATTGAAACAACCCACCCTTGTCCTGGCCTAGGTTCTCAGTCCAGAGCTGGCTATGGGCATGCTGTTTGCTTTCATCCTGCCTACTCCATTTAATCAAGTTTGCTACTTGTTTACTTAATTTCTGCCCAACCTTTGGGGATTAGGTACTCTGAAGTTGAGATTTATGTTTGTCTTCCCTGCCTTTGCTGATTGCACTGCAAAGACAAGCTGTGACAGCACGAGAGACTTGTCTAAATGACAACATTGCTGGCCCTTATTACTGGCTGTGCTCAAAGAAAATGCTGTGAGCAGCTGGTATGCAGTCTTACCTACACAACACAGCAGGAAAAATGCGAGGCAGGTGCCTGGGAGTCCACAACAGACTCATCATTCAGTTCTGTTCAGTCCATTCTCTTTTCCTTACTTTTGTATTTGTACCCAGTAACATGCAAATCTTTTGTTTGACTTTTGCTCATGAAGTACCTGGTGTTGTTTTTGGGTGCTCTGTTTGTGTATTCAGTATTGTGCTTCTTCTGTGGCATTGTCCTAGTAATCTGTTTTCATGCAGTTAAAGTGCATTTTCTTCATGCTTCATGCTGCTACTGTTAGCTGTTATGGAAGGAGGATGTACTACGTGCATCCATTAATTTGATTATTCACATCTCTCCCTCTCTAAAGAACCTTTGTTGGTTTTACTAGGGTTGTATTATGGAAAAGGTTGACATATCTTCTCTCTACTTAAAAGAAATGACTGCTTATGCAAACCCAGGGTGAAAGCTGCCATTATTTACATATCAGCATGAGACCCAAGAATGAGAAGTTTGCTTCTAGAGTCCTCAATTTCAAGCAGATACTTGTGTGGAAGACTTTAGACTGTAACTTTTACCTGAAGTTAACCTGTCAGCTTTTTTCCTTGTACATCTGACATGGAATTATTGTACTCATGGACTCTTAATTTCATACAGTTCATACAATGCAGTCTGTTTTATTTATTATAAGTAGTTTTAGACATTATGGTGATCTTATCCACTTGGTCAGTAGCTCATCTTGTATTGTCTGACATCAAAGGTTGACCATCAGAACCATTAATTCATCTGAGAGATATGAGCTGAGTCTTGCAAAACTGGGAGGGATATGACACACCAAGAATCTGGCAGTAGTCTGTATTTGAATTTTAAAGCCTAAATGTGAATGTTTTGTTCCGCACTATTTTGCTTGAAAGGATACTAACATACCCCAGTGGGTATGAGCCCACAGAAGCACTGTAGGATAACTTCATTAGCTTGAGTGTAGGCATTTAAGGTTTGTATACAAACCAATAGATTTGTAAGACTATATATATTCTGAAATGTGCTAATGGCACTTTTTTTTTTAAAATACAAGAATAGTGTTAAAATATGAGTGTAAAGCATGGTCATGTTCTGCATATGTGCCTCTGCCACATTGTCATCAAAGCTGGTGGATTAGGTTTTATTCTGTGCATGAGAAAATTCCTTAAAGGCTTTTCCTGAGCACTTAAAATCTGTGACTGCTTTTTCAAGGCAGCAAAGGAAATCCCTCTATAGTCATTAAATTCTTCAAGATAAACTCATGACAATTAACTGCCATTCTTTTACCTAAGAAAACCTTGTATCCTCTACTGAGCATAAAGCTTATTAAATCACATTCTCCAAACATCTTTCATATCACAATGACACAGAATTTGCTGGGGAATAATCCAGTTTTAAATACCTAAAATGTTCCTTTTATGAAATCATAAATTTCAAATACTTGAAGTTAAGCAATCTTCTAAGGGCCTAGCACTATTTTTCCTGCCTGGACAAAACTTCAACTGAAGTCAGTGGCATTGCTTTTTACTGTGAAAGCAACTTAATCATCTATCTTCTACTTTTCATTTGGCCAAATGAAGACTCTGCATAAGATGAGTTTCTGTGACACAGCTGATAGGCAGGAGCTTTATTAGGCTGTGGGAAGTGGAACCCTTGATAGCTGCCAGACGAGAGATAAGAGTCTTGTTGATGCAGGTCATGCAGGGTTTTATTAAAGTAAAGAATATAGTTTAAAACTCCCTTTAAGTGCACATATGTCTCAATCTGTGTGCATATAAAACAATAAATGTAAAGTTACAGAATCATTTGAGGAGCAAAAGTTAGATACTTAGTTTAGATACTTCTGTTAGAGATCTGAAACTGCTACTATCTTCAAATTTAAACCACTTTTTAACCAGTCTTTCAGGTATTCAGGTTCTAAATCCTTTTTCCCAGTATCTGTCATTGGAGAAAAATATCTCTGCAAGTCTGTGCGTTACACCTATTTTCCTTGGGATATTTTGTTCATGGCAAAACTGTCCTTGTGAAAGGCAAATCTGTGTAAAAATAGCATATAGGTACTGTGACTACCTTTGCAAATACTGACCTGCTGCTTTGTTCCAGAAGGGTGTTTCTCTTATAATTAAGCACAAAATATTCCAGAAGGGTTTCTTTCAGCCTTGTCTGTTTTGCATGTTTTGTAACAGTAGAGCTTCCCTAAGTGATTGAAGAGTCCTGCTCTACTTGAATAACAAAACTTGGATTGCTTAAGAAAAAAGCAGACTGTCAGGCAGACATTTAATGCTGCTGAAATTCCATATCACAAACACAGCTCAGTATGTAATGTAGTTGGTTTGTAAAGAGCCTGAGCAGGCTGCTGCAAATTATAATTACTAATGTAATAATTACCGTAACTAACCGAAATGTGACTTAACTTTGAGCTTTCTGTCCTCATTAAACTTGTTCACCTTCTCTGAAACTCTCCATGCTGCATGCTAGCACGGAGCAGTCGTATCCCCCGACCCAGCATGAGTCAGGGGTGCAGCCGTGATACCAGCCGTGAGAGCAGTCGAGATACAAGCCCTGCTCGGGGCTTTCCTCCACTTGGTGAGTACACGTAGGCATTGGAGCTTTAAGGATCAATTTTTTTTTTTTAAATTTTTTTATTTTTTATTTTTTATTTTTTTTTTTGCTTTTTCCTTTGTTCTGATTGCCCTTTCAAGACACTGCCAGGTGGAATGAGCTCCTTTCCTGTCCTCTGTTGGAATCCTGACACACTCCCTGTTTCCAACCCTGTTTCCCTTCTTTTTTCTTCTGCATGCTTCAATTCTGGGTCTCAGCATTTCACTGTTAGCAGGAAAATAGTCTAGTTTGAGCTTTTGTAATTGTTAGTTTCGTGAATTCAGCTTGTATGGGGCTGCTGTGCTTCACTTTACAGCACTGATGGAAGTCTACAGGAGAGGAAGTCTATTTTCTAGGTCATAGTGAAGTAGTTGGTAGCATCGTAGCCTGTTGTTGAGTGACTCTAATTATTCATGATCTGGTTTTCTTGCAGCTAGGTACAGTAACAGAATATAATTTCTATACTAAATCCTCCACTAAAGATAGAAGCTTTTATAGAGGTTTTACCTGACATTGTCTATCATCGGTTAACAAGTTGCACGTGTCACTTTGTAGGAAACTCTTTTTCAAGCAGCCTAAAGTCCTGGAAAGCCTGAGGTTTCAAAGCAGCATCATGAATGTGCAGCTTAAGTGTACAGTGCAAATAGAAAATCTCATTACACTTGCCATGTGCAGAAGACTTTCTGCATGATGCTGAAAACAGCAGGATAGTTGATGTCTCTGATCAAATACCATATCATATATTCAACCAAATGCATTACTTGGCAAAGAGGTCTTTTCTACAGCCTCTCAGACCTCCTTCATTTAAGTCGGAATTTCTTAATTGTGCATGTGGTAGTAAAAGTGAGAGAGAAGCTCTTACAAATTTCATGAAGAATAGTGATACAGGATCTATTTTGCACATAGTGACAAAATACAATTGTATGACATAGTTTGTAAATGGAACATAGCATTTTGGGCTCAGTTCTGCATCTTTAATACAATATTGAGAAAAGATTACAAAAAATACAGACAAGTGGGCAAAATTTTCCAGTTTGGTTCTCATACTTGATTAACATAGTATACTTTATAAAAGTTTATTTTAAAAGATGAAATGTTGTCATTGATTTGGCTATCAGTGCAGAGTCTGGTTGTCTTCATGCATATGAAATCATTGGCAAAAATCCCATTGATTTCAGTGGTATAGAATGGAATCTACAAGTTAATATTTGAGGATTTGGGGTTCAAAGCTTCATTATTTTGAACTATATTGTGCTATAAAATAATCTTATTTGCATTATCTGTAATATCTCATTTATGGGTGAAAAATTGGAAGAGTTTTACTTAGCATTCAGAACTTGATTCATAGCTCTTTAAGGCAGATTAACTTTTTCTTGATTAAATGAAGCTGATTTGACACCAGAGCCATAAAGGAATAGTAGATACGCAGCTGTAGCTCATTTTTATAGTTACCTTCCTAGCTTCGATTTTGGATGCAGCTTTTTTTTTTCCAGCCAAAGTATATAAACAGGCTGGATTTCAGGGTTAACTTGTCAGCGTTCTTTGTCATTGTGCTGTGTTTTATTTTATTGAAAACAGATTATTTGACGTACTGTCCTGAACTCTTGTTCTGAAAAATAAATGCACTATACCACAGTCACAGTTGGTGTGAATTTTGTACACCACCACCACTACCGAGTCTGACTTTTACACTGATTATAAAACTTCAGTTACAGATGTGTATTACACTGTAACAAATTTTATTGTGGGGAGAGGGTAATTTCATTTTAGGTTAGGATATTTAATTACCCAAAGATTAATGCATTTCTAAAACGACGTTGTTAAGTCATTAAGGTAACGTGAGGATCAATGTAATAGTAACCCAATATAGTAGTTATCCTACTGTCTTTTTTCTTTTCATTGGAATGCTTTAAGCTCAAACATGTTAATGAACTTCTTAATTCTGTAGTATGTAATTAATCTGAAATAAATTTATATATGTCAATTTATGCCAAAACAATATGATTCTATGACACTATTTCTAGAACTCAGTTTATTTTACATTAATGCTAAGATTATATAATCCTACTGTATGTGATCTATTTTTGCTCATAAAGATTAATTTGTATATTATTGAGTTATACTTAAGCTAGCTCTCTGTAAGCAACAGGAGTCTTATATTTAATGGTATTATGGTCAGCGTGAATGCTGACATCCTGACCTTGCAGATTGCTCTGCTTTGTTTCGGGGCTGCTGTGCAGGTATGCATGTCTATGCACCAAGCATCTTGAGTCCTAAATTAGGAAAAAAACAATGAAGAGTCACTCTACACTTGGCCTCCTTGCAGAGATGTAATGACTTTTTTATTACTTCTGTTTCTTCATGGGCCTTGATCTTGCAGTGACGTCCACAGGGGCACAGCGGATGGCTTGGGAGAAGGCAATTAATTGCAAGCTCAGAATCTTAATTGTGAAGTTCAGTCCATAATCCTGCACTAATCCTGCAAATTTTTAATGAGTTAATTATGGTGTCAGTGGGATTGTTCTCTTGAATAAATGCATGTGTTCTCCATAAAGACCATGACGCATATTCTGTATAGTTTTTAGTAAAGATCTCACGGCTGGGAAAAAAAAAACTTTAAATTTTCTTGTTCTCACTTTGCTGACTTCTATTTTATAATATTAGTATTTGTGTTTCTGAATGCTTTGCCTTGAACGGAAAACTTGAGATTTTTCTACTGCACATGTATGTGCATATTTGACAAAGCCTGTTTGTATTGGAAGGTGACTCTGCTTTACTTTTTCAGTTTTTTGACAGTACTGGTAATGATGTTAAAGCAACGAGGCCTTCAGTAAGTCTGTGGTGATAAATTGCTCAAACGAGCATCAGTTTCTTGGGTCAGTTGCTTTGAGCTAGGTGAGCATATCATTGCTAGACACAGGAAAAACTTCTTTAGAAAAACTAAACTTTTGTAATTTGAGAATGACTGGACCAACTTCCTAGTTGCTTTCATAAAGAACTCACTGTTATGCTGAATCCAAGAATGGTAAACATCTCAAGGCTTTTTTTGTGATTGATGTGCTGCTGACAACTGGGAATTGAAGTGGAAGCTGTACTTGGCTTCAGCTCTTCTGCTACTGTGTGTGCTCCATTGCTGTTGACAAATTGTATACATGTGGTGTAATTCTAGATCAGTGTACAATGTGCATATTTGGGTCGTCTGTGCATGTGCATACACTTAGATTCAAGAAACATGTATGCAAAATTTGTTAAAAGCAAGGGATTTTAGCAGTAGCAACAGCTACAATATGTATACCTGTGTTTACTTGGAAGAGAAACCCAACCCAAAGACCTATATGCAGTGGTTGGCTGACCTCCCTGTATGACTCTTTCTACTTATGTGGTTACTCATTCTCTTTGTTAACATTGTTTTTTTATGCATAGGCTAGAAAGTTGTGGAAAAATACCTGCAAGCACAATTCGTGACCATTCATTATGGCTTCACTTTGGGGTTTAGATCAGACACATCTAAATCCTGCTCTGTAGTTGTGTGTTCCACATTCTCATGATGGCAGTCTTCCAGGTCTGTGGGTCTGGAACATGACTGATATGCACTGGGGTTTTCTTGCTGAACTGCACCGAGTTTGGGACTGTTACAAATGAGTATTGTCATGCACCATGTTTACAGTCATGGGGGAAAGGGGGAAGCTACAGATGGAGATGTCGCTGTGGGGCTTGCACTGTATCTGTTATGCTTTCATATACAGCGTCATTCCCCTGTCACTATGAAACACCTTTACTGGTAGCGGTCACACGCATCCCCTTTGGATTGTGGCATTTTCTGTCTCAGGTTAAATGTGTGTTAATCCTGTGGGTGTTGCCATTCCTTCTACTTGCAGCTTCTCGACGTCATTCCAGGTCCACTAGTGCTCTCTCCACTGCTGATTCTGTTGGGCAGTCAGGTGAACAAGCGCTAACTGCATGAATCCGCTTCTTATACGTAGTTTCGTTGTACACCATCTTAACATTGGCCATCACGTGCATCAGCCAGCACTCAGCATGTGCTTCTCACCGCTGTGGGGCTTTTTGTTCTGCTTGTGGTCAACGTGGCTTTTTGTTTTGAATTTTGTTTATTGGATGTTTTTAATTTTATGTATTTTAGGAGTTTTGTGAACAGCGTTTAAACAAAGGGTGATCCAGGGCTTTCTCAATTCTCCTGTAAATTGGATCAGTTGTGCAGCATGGGCTAAATCCTGACAGATGCAGAGTACTTGCAACTGTTGTTTGTATTTCCTCTACAGTAGTGTAGTAGTTCCCAATGCCTAGGATCCAATCTCAGTGGTTTTCATCCCAGTTATTACAAAGTATTCTGGACTCCTGTCTCTGTTAATGGAAATTCCTTGTGGGATCCTCTGCAAAAAAGAGAAGAGGAGCAGGAATTAAGCACCTAATGAGCATTCAAAATGAACTTTGGAGCATAACATGTGCTGATCCATCCTTCATATAATTCTGAAGGCCTTGTCCAAAGCATATGGAAGCTGTTGAAAAAAATTGTTCCCTTAATTTCACTGGGCTTTGCATCAGGAGACAAATGCTTACATGTAATAAGAAAAATCTACAGATTCCAGTTGCTTCTTTCCCCACCATTGTGCTGAATTCACAGTTGTGGTTAACCTGTAACTCACTTTGAAATCAGGATATTTCACCGTGTTTCTTAAAAAGAAATGAATGAAGGCTGCTAGCTTTGGGACAGTAGAGTTGTAATTCTGATGACAAAGATGTAGAAGATGAGGGCTTCGGTGTTTTCTTGGAGGTCAAAATTGTGTAAGAAATTGGTGATACTGAAATTTAATTAACCCCTTCAGGTAGGGAATGAAAAGTACTCCATTTCTCATGAGTCTAGTTAAATGGCTATGACTTAACTAAAACTCTCAAAACATGTGCATTATCAGGTTACTCAGTAGAAATGATGCAAGATGCTTTGACTGGCATTTTTCAAAATTAAAATTTTAACTTGCGTTTAGCAAAAATAATAAAAAATATTTATAGTACTTCAATCATAACACTTATTTAAGCTTTGTTTGCATTCAGCTTCCTGAGGTGGTCACTCCGTGCTTGGCTCCTGTGGTTTGGTACAAAACATAATCAAATTCTCTTTGGTTACCTGTGTCCTAAATAAGCCCAAAATCTCCCTAAAAAAATTGGGCCAAAAAATAATAGTTGAGAATTTTCCCCAAGTTTGTAACAAGTATAATGAATATAGCCAGGGAGACAAGGGAATGTGGCCAGAGCATACTCTGCTTACTTCTTGCCCAGTAACATTTAGATTACCTGTACTGGTTATTCCTGGAGCCAGATGTGTTCATAGCCCAGTGTTAGAGCTCTGCCAAGGTCTCTCCTAAGATGTAACTTCTGCACTCAGGTATGGCAACAGTGTCTTGGGGAGAAGCCCAGAGTGACTTGGCTGTTTTCAAATTAAAGATCATTGAAAGAAGTATTTAAGAAAATTCCTGATAGCTTTGGAGGCAGATAAAAGTCAGCATGCCGCACTGTACTTAATTTGTTAAAAAAGCTCAATTTTTTTTCTTTATGCTGGGTATTTAAACTGATCTACAACTGAATTACTTTGTCATTCTGTTTTTCATTTGAAAAATAAAAACCAAACTATCTTCCCTTTTCTAATGTAAATACTAAATTTACATTAAAACAAATATCAGTGGTATTTTTTTATGCTATGTTATTTCAAAAGTTAAAGCCAAATTCTGATCTTAGTTACACTTGAGTAACGTCTGAGTTGGGTTTAAATATAAAACTGAGTCCAGAACTTGTCTCCAACATTTACAATCCTTCTACTGTACCAGATATCAGTTACTTAGGAAAATACCTGTCTTTCGGACACCTTTGTAGTATATTGCTCTATAGTAGTGATTTTATTTTCAATCAGACCTCATGCATTATCATCTTCTCTGTGGCTCTATTAAGACTGTACAGATCTTTCTATTTTTAGGGATGAAGTACTGTTTCACCTAAATATTTGGATTGATTCTTCAACCCAAGTGCATTAAAAAAGGGGATAGTAATAACACATACAACTTTTATTTCTTTGTGAAATGTCATGATTTGATTACTTTTTGGCAGTAGTTCTAAGAAGTTTGTTTTTCTTTTTCCCCTTGTAATGTGTTTTGTAGAAAATGTGCTTTTGTTGTAAATCAGAAATGTCTTGTCTGGGTACATAACTCTGGGAAACAGTAAATTTTGATAGATAACACTTCTATTTGAAATGAATACTAGTCTTAAGGTTTGGGTTTTTTTGCTCAAAATACTTCATATTTTAGAAATCTTCCCTATTTCCCCTCAGTAACTTAATCTCTGACACACTTGGGCAGAGCTTTGGAATTAGGACAGTAGACTAGCAAACTTCAGTCTCTGATTTAAATTATGCATGTCAGTGTGAGCTAATTCCTTAAAAGATATTTCAGTGCAGTAGGTTTTTAAAGATGAAAGCAATGATGTTTTGTGATAAGCTCAGTGTTTTTTCAAAAAAAAATAAAGCTGCTTAATATCATATTTGACCTCAGTTTTGTGGAAATCCATGATAAAACTACACATTTTGATAGAGTATTTTTCCTTTGTTAAATTAAGTATAGGTGAACTTATAAAAGACCTGTGACTTGATAGCTCTCTCTTGCTGCTTGGTATCTGCCTCCAGTGTGGAACATCTGGAGGTCTATTAAATGAATTCACAGAGCTTGATTCCTGCACCATTTGCTGGCAAAACTCTTACTGACATGTGCTGGTCCAGGGGACAGAGATGTGAAGTATGTCCCAGGAGGGATATTCCCAGTTCTTGAGCAAAGACAAACCCACACGGAAATAAAACCTTGAAATGCCAAACCAAATCTCCTTCTGCTTACAGACTGGAGCTAGAATCCCAGTAATACAGCATCTATCTACCTCCACCTAGAAGGGCTGTGCTGCCAGAGCATGGCCCATAATACTCAAGTCACTGACTCTGTTGTATCCCTGCTAGCATGCCTTTATGAATTTGGCCATTGACCAAAGAAAATATTTTCAGTAAATTTCTTGGTAGACTTTTTTGTTGCTTTGGATGTCATTGAGAGCATTGCCATCAAATTCAGAAGAAGAAAGGAAAAAAAAACCAAAACCAAACAGTTTTGATATATCATAGAGCTTTTAAATGGCTGCTTATTAAACTGCTTCTAAAGAACAATAATAAAAGAAATTGGAGTCACTTCACAAGTAAATCATAAACCTTATTTTTATACTGTGGGGCACAGAGGGATGTTCTAGTGGTTAATCAAGCCTTGGGACATAAAATAAGCTAACCTGGTGCTGCTAGTCTCCCATCCTTGCCTGAGAAAAAGCTGCAGGATGGGTGAGTGCTCAGGTGTTAACATGTTCTGGCGCTGGGCACGGTTCTGTCTCTGAAGTTAATGAGAAGCTTTCTCTTGATTTCTGAGAGCGCCAGACTGGGACCGACATGTCTGCCTCTGACATTAAAATAAGACTCTGAAACAATTTCTGTGCAAAAAGAAACACAAAATAGATGCCTTGCTTCCCAGCTTAAAAAAAAATATAAAAAATTGCCCTGAGGATCCAAAATTGTCTCTGGGGCCCAACAAACAATAGTTTATTTCTTACTGTAATGGCAAACTCTCTAGAGCTGTGGATAAAAGAGTGTTTAATGGAAAAGCACTGCGAGTTCCCAGAGCCTGTGGGGAGAGCTGCTCGGGCACCTGATTAGGATTCCAAGTGAATGTGAATTCATTTAACAGTCCCTTTCAATGTTGTCTTTTGTGCAGACCGGTTTGGACTCGGACAGCCAGGCAGGATGCCTGCTTCTGTGAATGCCATGCGAGTCCTGAGCACAAGCACAGATCTGGAGGCTGCCGTGGCCGATGCACTGGTAAGAGGAAACATACAAAATGCTTCCGACCCCGGAAAGTGCCTTGAAGTTACCTGTACGTACGTTCTCCTGTTTCTCAATAGCTTTGTTCTGATTGTGCCAGTGTCTGATGCCGTAGAGTTAGTTACCTTCTGCTGGTTTGTCTTTGGGTATGTTGGCAGCAATATTTGTTTCCTTATTCCATATTAGTTAGATGGGTTGAATCAGCTGTTTATTTTCACTTGGCTGTCAGGGGATGTACACAGCACTGTGGGGTGCTTGGGACCGGTGAGCTCAGGGATATCTATCAATCCCATTACCTACATGAAGACTTTGTCAGAAAAACGCAGTGTTCTTCTCTGTTAGTGTCAATTCCTGATCAGGTTTCAACAAGAACTGAAATTTCAGAAGTTACTTGCACCTGGCTAGATGCTCAGATCAGCTCATAACGTGGCTTGCCTGTAATAGGTACCATCTCAGGCAGTTAAATTGGTGTGGTTTTGTCTAGTTTGCTGCTAGTACTTTCAAATATTCAGTGCATTTCCAAGTAAATTTATTGTCAGTTTAAAAAAATTTACTGTCCTGTGTAATCTTACTGTACTATAATATCTCTCGGCTAGAACACAGAAAGTGTCTTCTGCTCTTCAGAAGACTAGTGTTAAGATAAGCCTTCAGATTTACCTTGAGTATTTGGGGGAGAGAGCATGTGTAGAGGCAGGAGCAATTGTTTTACAGCATTACCTGGGTACCAATATACCTTGGGTCTTCTCCAGCTCTAGTCCAGAGCTGAGGGGAGGATTTGCTGATGTATCTGCAGACAGTTATCCCAAATTTCTCTTTATGGAGAAGGAACCATGTCTCTAGAGTTTGTGATTAGTGTCCTTTCTCTGTTTCCTCGTTCACTTTCCCTGAGGATGGCTAACATTTTTGATTTTATATTTGATTATCACCATGGTTATGTCACCTCCATTTCTAGATGATTATTAGAGCACTCCTAGAGAAATGTCACTTTTTACAGAATCTGCCTTTCCTTTAAAAAAGTATTTGTGAATAGTGTGAAGGTAGGACAGTATATAATAGATGGCACTATTGCATTTAGTAGGATGAATCTTTAGTGGGCATTTTCATTACCAAATACAACAGTTTGTGAGCAGGTATCTACTCTCAACACCTCAAATTTGCCACCAGAGCAGTTTAGGGCATAATTATTAGGTGATGGTTTGCCTGTGTAAATGAAATCAGGCTGTATTCCTGGATATAAGCAGTTGCTGAATACAGGTTTCTTGAGGGAGGAGAGGGTCAGTGTTTCAGTTCACTGCTGATCTCTGAGATATCTTTGGGTGTGACTTAATCTTCAGCTAGACTTAGAATTCCCTTTTAAATATTGCAGTCTTTTAAACTAAATAACATTGAACTACAATGTTAAAATCTTAAAAGGTTGTACACTTAAAAGGAAAATCCTTAAGTCTAGCTGGAAACTAAGTGGTGCTGCTGACTTAGTTGATCAATCTGAATTTGAATGACTTTATGGGATGCAACATGATCTTTTTGTCCCCTTCTTTCCCACTATTTCAATTTTTCTTCATTATCTTCTCACAACAAGCAATTTACAAACTCTGTTCAGACTCCTTTTGAGACAGTAGTGTGATGCCAGCTTCTGTCCAGCCACCTTGTTTAGAGAGGAGTATTCCTTTCCCTGTAGTAGAAAATGGAAAGAACTTCTTCAAAGATGGTGTTGGCCAAATACTCAGTTTAAGCAAAATGCAGTGGGTCATTTTGTGACCTTGGCTCCCTGTGTAGAATTCCCGTTGGATTCACAGTTTCTGTTTGAGAGGTGGACTTGGCCTAAACCCACAGTGTCTGTGCTAGGAATCAGTGTTCAGATCTGTCAGAAGAGCTCAAAGGGCACTGGAAGCTGGTGTTAAGTAAGGCCTTTGAAGTCAGGGGTGCCAGCCAGGGGATCTTAAAAGAAGCTAAGCTTCAAAAAAGGGTGGTGTAGGAACTGTGAGTTGAAAGAGAACTTGGTTAAGTGAAGTTGATCAAATGTGCTGTACTGTAGATAGTGGTTTCCTGACATCAGAATTTCTTTCCAAGACTCTAAAATCAAATACTGCTCATAAAATGTAAATACTGTGGTATCTTTCAGAACAGCATTTCTGAAAAGTAGGAAAAGAGGTGCTGTATATAGATCTGCCATTACAAAAAAAACTTGACAGATAATCTCACTTCAAAGCTCCCTAACAGAAATTGTAGGCTGTATGAGTAGTGCAAAAGTCAAGCAATAAAGTCAGGCGTTGTATACCCACTTTTATTTTGCATAAACTGTATTTTTTTTTTAATTTGCTAAGACACATTTGCTATACGTTTTTGTTGCAAAAACAAACCCTACATAAGCTTCTGACATAATTCTCTATGCTTTTTCCCACCCTTCAATATTTTCCTGCCTACAGCTGTTAGGAGACTCCAGGAGCAAGGTACTAGTGCTTTCTTGACTTTTTATTTCTACTTTCCAACTTTCCCCACCTTGTTGCTGACACTCATGATACTGCATTTGAGTTAATTTCTATGCTTCAATCCTGCAGTCCTAGTGGAAGCCAAACTCTGCTAGCTTCACAAGTCCAAGAACTGCAGGACTGGACACTGGAAGGAATTCTGTGACAAACAATTTAGAATATAGATGACCTTTTTCTGATACATTTTCTTATCAATCTTGTTCTCTTGAGGTTCATTTAAGAGTTTTTGTAGTATGGCATATGATTTGTTTTGCTACTGTAATTATTCTAATATCCTTCCTGTAAGGGTCAAGGTTGTCAGAGATGTACCTAAGGGAGTTGGGTCCTCTAATGTCATGCTATAGAAATTAGTAGGATTTGAGTACTCAACTCCCTTAGCAGCCTCTGGAAAAATCCTAACCCAAACTAACAGAGAAATTGTCATCTCCTATATCCCAGTGCATTTCTAGAGTCACTTCATTATCAATATCAAAGTGACTGTGCATGCCAGCACAGATTCCTTCAGCTCTTTCTTTCTTTCTTATCTTTTTGTTTTTTCTTGAAGTAGAGATTATATCATCATAGAACCTATAATAATGGAACTGACCATTACTGACAATAAAACAACACATGATATCACTATAAGTAACTAATTCTGCTGGGCTTAACTACCTTTCTTTTGTGCTGGGGAAGGCAGGCCCTGGTCCCCTTAGTCACACAAGTAGTCTCATTGAAATCAGTGGGATCTGTCTTGCTCTACTGTGAGAGGTAAGCAGGCAGTGCTTGGTGATGTCTCTTAAAAAAGCAAACAAACAAAACTCTTGTCAGTATAACAGTAGCATTAGTCTTCCTTTTAGTGATTACAGATAGAGTGTTCTTGTTTAGGCATTGCTGTAGCGCTATAACTTACTAAGTCCGATCCTGCCCTTTTCCAGAAAAAGCCAGTGAGAAGAAGATATGAACCCTACGGGATGTACTCCGATGATGACGCTAACAGCGATGCGTCGAGTGCTTGCTCAGAGCGCTCCTATGGCTCCAGGAACGGGGGCATCCCACACTACCTGCGCCAGACTGAAGATGTGGCTGAGGTCCTGAACCACTGTGCCAGCTCCAACTGGTCTGAAAGGAAAGAGGGACTCATAGGTCTTCAAAACTTGCTGAAAAGCCAGCGGACACTGAGGTGACCTTGATAGTTTTATAGTGTCAGTCATTCACAAGAGATGGCTACAGTCAGAAGTTAGTAATATGTACCTACCTTACGGAGACAGTCTCACCTGTGAAGGCTTTGTCTTCACTATATGGGACTTTAATTTGGGAAAAATTTCTACTGTGTTGTCAGTATATTATGTATTAAATTTGTAGCAATAATGTATTCTATGATTCCTGTGACTTTCTGAAGCCTGTATTAGGTGTAATTACAGATAGATTTTGTTTGTAACCTTGAAAACTCTTGTATCAGCAACTTGAGTTTCCTATAAGTGGTGTAGCTTATAATGTTGAGTGAAGTTTCTTAGGGTAATGTAGTAGGTGTACCAACTGAAACTTAGCTTATGGTAGGAGAGACAGACCTTCTTCCCTTGTTGAAAGCTACATAAGCCCTTTAAACACTTTTGGCACGTGACACATTAAAACAGATCTTAGAATTGCCCAAGTCATGTGGAAACTTTATAGGGCCACAGGTCACATTAACTGAAGTCAACTGGCTCTCAAGCCGTAGGCTTTTCACCCTTAGTTTGTGGTGGAAGTATTTTGGAAACAAGCTCTTGGCTTCTTTGAAGATAGCATTCATGACTAGCTGTGACATTCTTGTTTTCCTGTTATTAATATTATGTACTTAAATTATGACCAAGTTTATAAATGGTCATTTTATGGTTCATAGCCTACCTACTTGGATTTGTGCATTTTAAAAGACTTTCACACTGGCTGAAAATATATGATGGTTCATCTTAGCAGGTGAAATTAATGTATTGAGAGTAGGCCTGGAAATTTTGTTCTCTTGCCATCATTAAAATACCCTATCACTTCCCATGATGTGGCACAGCCCTTAAGTGGGAAGTGCTACAGATTTTTAGTATGGTTAGTTAGTCTCTAGATCAGAGATGCTTTTTGATGTGGTCCACTTACAAGTCTTTTTTGATTTTCTTTATTTTAATGGATTGTCTGGAGAAACTGTGGCATCTCATATACTTGTATGAAACACTTGGGTGAGACTTTGATTTTACCCCAAAGATGTGTAAGGACTATAACCAGGGTTTTGAGTACCGCTGGGGGTAGTTCCAAAGGAGGAAATGCTGAGAAGCTTGGGTGAAGGTTGGATGATATTTTTATCCAGATGAATAGCTCTTAGCAGAAAGGCCGGTAGAATTAAACTACTGTTTGCAACCCTGCTGGTTGCACTATTTGAACTGCACTGCTGTCACTAGTCTGTCAAGTTAGCAAGTTTTCTAGCTTTAATCCTGAATTATTTATAAACCTGTACCAGAAACTACACTCCTGCAGAGTTATTTTTTAATTTGATACTGGGTTTAGTTTTCTAGATCATATTTCATTTTGGTTTGCTTTCAGTCTGCTTCCTCCTTGGTTCAAGGTTGATCTGGTGCCTATTCTAATGATCAGATTTTATCATCTTGTTTGTTCCCACGGCATCTTGCAGAGAATCATCAAGGTCATTAGTCCAAGGGACAAGTCTGTCTGTCTTCTAATTAAACCTGATAGCTTCTAATGTGGTATAACAGGTTTCATAAAAGGCAGTGATGTGGCTAGGTTTTCTTTAGTACTCTGAATGGATGTTCTGTTAGCTGGGATGACATATCCAGAAGGATGCACATACAGCGTGGTAGGACACTTACCTACCCTCTTGTTTCATGCAGCTTCATGTGGCCTTGTTCTCTAAACTAGGACAGGTCCCTGTAAGGTCTTCTAAATAAAAAACGCTGACATGTCCCTTAAGGAAACATTCTTCCACTGCCTGTTTCGGTTTAGTACTTGCATTGTTGCCTCAGGTTCATGAGCTTTTAGGAAGAGACACGCTTACACTTGCTGTCTTCATGTAACCTTTGCCTAGAAAGAAAATTCCTTGAAGGGATAAATAAGGGTTCATTCAGAGAGCTGCAATCTGAATGAAGTCAGGAGGGTGTTGTGGAGTAGTCATTTTGAGACTGTGCATTCTCATCGTGCATGAAGCTGACAGCTTGCTGTGGCATCATTATGAAGACTTTTTCCTCTGCATCAAGCTCTTGAGACCATTGGTTTTGTGCCCTTTTAAAATTTGATGTCTTCCTTGCATCAGTTTGTTTGAAAAAATGTCCTGTGTCACTTAGAAGCAAGCTAACATAAAAGAGCTGTAGGCTACTAGCATATTCTGGCCTGTTCTTTGAAGCTTATTTTGAGAGAGAGAGATGTTGGTGGACTGTAGAATTAATATCTTTCTGGAAAAAGGGAACACATAGTCAAAACCTGAATGTATTTTCTGAGGAATCTATGCACGTTTCACTGGTTGCTCTGGTTTCATATTAATTGTGAAAAATACCTAACTGAATCCATAGTATGCAGGAAGTATTATCTAACCGTCTTGCTCTATTTTTGTTTGCACAGTAAACAAGCAAAACTTCTGTATTCTTTGGCAGTTTGCCTTTCAGGAAAGCTAAGACTTGTATTTTCAGTACGTTGCAAATAAGAGCTTCGGCGGCAAACTTTTCTACATTTGACTCAAACTCAGTATCTTATGAAAGGGACCCACACAACTTTCTTTTTCCCTGGCATAAAAAGAGCATTACAGAGCATTACTGAGCACCTAATAATCTCTTATTGGCAGGAATTTAGATTGTGCCTTGATTTAGTTATCTTTTGACTTACTACATTGCTCACTTGTTAATCTGTCTTCCGTTCCTATGTATTTGCCTCCTCAATGTGCCAGTGTGCTCTCAGACTTTGGAGTCAGTTCTGGTATCTGTTAATACTGTGTGTTTCTAGACTGATTATACTTAAGCAACTGAAAATTTTGACCAAAATATTTGATTAGTATATACCCAAACAGCATGAAAGTTCTGATTTTACTTGAAAATTTGAATTCCCTGACACAAGGAAGACTTGAGAAACCTATTCCTAGGCTGCAGAAGACCTGTGTTTCAGGGAGTCAGTGACCTTGATGCAGGCAGAAAGTAAACGCCTCCTAAATGTGCACATTTCAAGTTGTCTTCTGCAATCCTGAATGTAGAAGAAAATAGAAGCAGCACAAAATACAAGTGCCTGGCTTATGATTTTTAAAAATTATTCATTAGATTAATGTAAGACTGATGATCTCAGGAATTAAACTGGAATGCCAGTTAAGACTTTACCTAGATATGGAATTTTCAAGATGTGAGTTAAGTAACATTTAAATGAAGGAGGTTAGATCTCTCCACTGTTACTATTTATTAGCTTTTTTGCTGCAACTAAAGGCTTTAGCATTAATATCATGTTTTATTTCTGTATTTTAGCCGAGTCGAGTTAAAAAGGCTATGTGAAATATTTACTCGCATGTTTGCTGACCCTCACAGCAAGGTAAGATGACAAAGACTTGGCTTGCTCTCTTACATTACCATGTGTGCACAGTTGACACTGTTCCAAGACGAATGTTTTGTATTTGTACCCCTGCCATCTGCCAGGGAAACTGGCAATTCTAAATCTTCTTGAAGTTTATCTGTTTTACAGTGAAGGAGTATGTCTCAGTATATGTTGCTAGGAACTGGCTACTCTGTGCTTCCCAATGCACAGAGCAATGCAGCCTAATGCTTTTCAGGTGTCAGCTCCTGGAATGAGAAGTTCAGTTTTATCTGTACTTCTTTAGGGAGTGTCTTGGTGTTACACAGTAGAGTGAGATCCCTGAAGGGTACTGAGCCATAGTTCAGCATCACAGTCGCTGAAGTTTTTGTATTATATCCACTTGGGAGTAGTATGAGGTCTCACCAAAATATCATTCTGGATCGCATAATTAGTCTTTAGTATAGTCACTTTGCCTTTTTCATAAGACTGACCTTGGAAGTTGAAGGCCATGGCAAGAATTTATAGGCATCTCTTAAAAATAAGCAGGCTGAGAATGGGGAGGTTGGGCCCATAAGAACATTCAGAGCCAGTGGTTTTCTGTCAACAGGTAAGCAGGAGCAGGGAGACAGGAAAAGAGAGTTCCATGCCCTTCCCTGAGGAGGGATGCTGGTTGAGGGCAACCAGTAATGGCTGGGTAAAAACATCTGCTGTAGGGTTAAGTACAGTTTGAGAAAGAATAAGTTGTGTGACTGTACTTCAGACTGCTTGGAAAACTGGTATTAATAACTGGTGGTCAGGTGGAGATCCTCTGGCAAGCGTAGTTGCCTGTCACGGGTCTTGCTCAAAGTGAACATTTTAGGCCATAATTTGTCTGGACCAGCTGTCCCACAGGCCTTGCCAAGTGTGGCAGTTCCTACTTCTCAAGTCTTAATGTTTTGGTTCTCAAAGGCTCAATATGTTATAGAAAGGGCAAAGGCCTAGCTACATGTTCACAAAATATTTCAGATTTCTGAATCAGGTGAAGGTTCATTGCACACTAGACTCAAGAATGTCCTCTGTGGCAGTGGATGATCTGTCATGGGCACTGCTTTAATAGAATTATTGCTACAAACTAGTTGTGGTGTTAAACTTATATAAACTTTGTTACATACAAACATATATCACTTTTAGTGACTAAGGAGACTGGATCTGATCCAAAGTATACTATGTTTTAAGTAACTCTGCGGAGAAGAGGTTGTGTTTTAAGAAATTGTAAACTTTCAGTGAATGCATCTTTTATCTGTTGACAAATTGCATCTGAACAATCAACCTTGATCACTGTGTACTAACGAGTGGTTTGTTCTGTTGCATGGCCTGCTTTGCTGTGGAATTCACATCAGAGAGTAAGTGTATTCTACCACCTTCCTTCATTTGTTTCTTGTGGTATTTTAATATGACACATTTTAGACATGTCTTGTCTGATTTTTTTTTTTTTTTTCCCTAGAGCAATGTAATCACTGAAATCATTCATTCATGCAATTGTCTATAACAAAATCATCCTGAAACTCAGATTTCAAACCTATACCTTTTTATTATTTTTATTTAAAGCACCATATTGCTTTTTGTGACACTTGGGTTTTTTATAGGTCTTCAGCATGTTTCTGGAAACTCTGGTTGATTTCATCATTATTCATAAAGATGACTTGCAGGATTGGCTTTTTGTTCTCCTGACACAGTTGTTAAAGAAAATGGGAGCAGATTTGCTGGGGTCTGTGCAGGCAAAAGTTCAAAAAGCTCTGGATGTCACCAGGTAGAGTAACCTGTATGGCAAATGTTATAGAGGTTTTTGTGGGATTATGGGAGGGCATCTGATGAACACTGTGGAAACCCAAGTACAGCAGTGCTGTGTATTTTGAGGGCTCAAAATTGATTAATACCAGAATAAAGGAGAGCAAATTTATGTCATGATCTTTCAAGTATTGAATTAAAAAGACCTGCCTCTTTTCTAACTAGATACCTTAAAGCATAACATCTAAAATGTATAACTGACTATCTTTACTGTGTGTATCCTTAGATGCCAATTTTGTTTTTGACTGATGGAAAAAAGTTTTGCAGTATTCAGAATATGAATGGTGCTTTACCACAAATTTAGAGCATCTTTCATGTTTTTCAAACAGCAAATAATGGTAATGTCAGAATAAGACCTTGAATGCTACTGAAATACACACACCAATTCTGTAGTCCATGTCCCTTTCCAAGGATGCCCAGAACAGGACATCCTTAGAACTGTACAGTAAAGTTCAGCTCACTCTGGAAATAGAATAATTTAAAAGAAAGTAGTAGCAATCCAGGAGAAAATAAAATAAAGTAGGGGAAAAAAGGAGAGAAATTAAAACTGGGTGTGAACTCTGAGGACAAGATAAACCAGGCTGCTACTAGTGATAAGGGAACCAAACATAGCCTGAAATGAAGAAGGAATGGGCAGCTGTGCCAAGAACTGGATATGTGTACTGAGAGCAGTTAGAGTAACAGTGTATACACGTATTAATTTAGCAGCTTCCTCCAGTATTAAATCGATAATCAGCTAATCCTTGACTTGGATCCAAGTCTTAGACTTGGAATTTCTCTGGCTGATGGTAAAGTTAAGAAGAAAAGCATGATAGATGTTGAAATCTATTGTGTTCTTGTGTATCAAATTTAGTCCTGAAAGTTTCTTGCATTACATTTTTGCCTTTGTTTTCTCTGTACAGGGATTCTTTTCCATTTGATCAACAATTTAACATTTTGATGAGGTTTATTGTAGATCAGACCCAAACACCAAACTTGAAGGTCAGTATTAAAAGCCTTCTCACTAAAACATGAATATGGTTGTCTTAGCTTGCCACGTTAGGCAAACCATAAAGCACAGAACTCATGGTAAGATAAATAATTTTAAGTACCTGCATGATACAGAAATTATATTGGAAACTTTGATTAACTGCCTCACTCTCCATTTTAATAAATAAAAATATTTTAAAATAGGGTCCCATAAGTCAGTAAGAGGTGGGCTTTAAGCACAGCAGAACGTATTAAATTTACACATGGAAATGTGTAAATGCTTCACCCTGGTCTTTGTGGGAAGAAAACCTGGCTGTGCAGGACAGAAGGGACCAGACCCTGTTTGAACAGCTGGGAAGCTGGGACCCTAGGTGCACTTTAACAAGTTCTTGGTGCACAGATCAGACAGAGCACATTTAGGGTTTGGAGAAAAAAAAAAAAAAGCTTTCTGTTACTGATACTGTCACACAGACTGTTTTCCAGGAGATTGCTGTTTCAGAGCTATAGGAACACTGTAAACTCTGAAAGTCATATGCATTTATCTTCCAGAGACAGGAATATCCAGGATGCCAAAGGACTCAAGTATTCTTTCTTCAGTCTCCTGAATTTTGGGTCTTTTGAGACTCCAGCATCAGGCATGTGGTTTGAGACCAAAAGCTATTATATGGCATCTGGAACAGTAACCACTGCTGGAAACAGTGTGGTGGAGTATGATGTTCTTATGTGAACACACAAGCAAGCATACGTATTTCCAGCTTACAGACTCTTGCAACACAAAATTCACCCAGGGTAGAAAGTTTCTCTTGGTTTTTGAAACATAACACAGAGGCATGTCACAGGGATATTTATTTTTTTTCCCCATGTGACAAGTTAATCTGTAGTGCTACCTGTTTATTATGGGATTAATCCATTTTTGCCAGCTCTGAGCTTGACAAGTCTTTTCACTTCTAAGGTGAAAGTTGCTATCCTGAAGTATATTGAGTCCTTGGCAAGACAGATGGATCCAACAGACTTTGTGAACTCCAGCGAGACAAGACTTGCTGTATCTAGAATTATAACTTGGACAACAGAACCAAAGAGCTCAGATGTGAGAAAGGTAAGTCAGGATGATGATGTATTTGCAGTAATTATTGCTCTTCCAAAAAAAAAAAAAAAATTAAAAAAAAATCAATTTAAAGAACATACTTTGCTGTCCAAACTAACTTCCCAATTCAGTAAAAACACATTTCTGAAGCGTGTTTTTTTTTTCTAGTAGGTACAGAATTGTGTGAATTTATTATTACTAAGCAAAAAGAGATCAGCGTTTGAAAATGTGCTTTTTTTCTTGAGCAGTCTGGAAATATCTCTAATTTTTTGTTTATTTAGGTGAAGACTTTGTGCTTTGTAGACTCCAGTGAAATCTAGCACAACTTCTGTGTTATAATGTTAAAAGAAAGTAAACAAATCAGTAAGCTGCCAGGGGCTCTCAACTCTTTTCTTTTAAGAGCTGTGTGTTTATCCTAACCTGGAAACAACTGACACATTTAGGTCAGGCCTGACTAATACAGTAACCTTGTTCTTTATCTTGCTCTAGATTCAAGTGTCAGGCAAACTAAAAGGGGGCAGATAGTGATACTCATCTCCCCCGAGAGAAAGGTGAGACTTAGTTTTATGTATCTGGCATTTGTAACACAATTTAAAATTACCTTCTCTTCCCAGTCTAGATGAAGAAATAGATTTCAGTAGGAGTTAAGGGCCTTGAGGTGTACTTGGAGCAAAAACAAACTTCAGGCTTTTCAGAATGTAAAAATTGCATGAGATTTCTACACTCAACGTGCTTGAGGCCATTTCCTCTTGCCCTATCTCTTGTTATTTGGGAGAATGGATTGACCTCTCCCCCTGTCCTTTTGCTACAACATCCTTTCAGGTAGTTGTAGAGAGCAACAAGGTGTCCCCTGAGCCTTCTTTGCTCCAGGCTAAACAGCCCCGGTTCCCTCAGCCACCCCTCCCAAGACCTGTGCTCTGGACCCTTCCCCAGCTTCATTGCCCTTCTTTGGACCCGCTGTAGCACCTCAGTGTCCTTCCTGTAGTGAGAGGCCCCAAATTGAACACAGTATTCACGGTGTGGCCTCACCAGTGCCAAGTACAGGGGGATGAGATTCAGATTGGATATTAAGAAAAAATTTTCACAGACAGGGTTATAAAGCACTGGAACAGGCTACCCAGGCAAGTGATGGAGTCACCATCCATGGAGATATTTAAAAAATGTGTAGATATGGCACTTAGGGGCATAGTTTTGTGGTTACCTGGCAGTGCTGGGTTAATGGTTGGACTTGATGACCTTAAAAGGTCTCTCCCAACCAAAATGGTTCTATGCACTTAAATTGTTGAATTAATACTAGAATAACATATTATTATATAACTTTGGGAATAAGAAAACTGTTTTTGTTATTATTTGATTCTGATGAAAGTATCACGGCGTTTCAAAGGTCCTGCAACTGCAGCATTATCTGATAGCTGACGCAGGGCTTCTTAAGCAGCTTTTTGGGTACATGCTGTTTGCTTTCTGGCATACAGCTGGCTAGATCTAGAGAAAAGTGTCTCATCCTCTTTTCTTGAAGACCTTCTGCAGGGATTAGTCACACCAGTGTGACTGAAATTTGCTTCTGCAAGATAGTCTGCCTCAGGAAAAAGGGTGGCTTTAAATCCTGGACTTAGATCTGGAATATATGTTTTCATTTTGATGCTGCCATGTACAAAGCCAGAAGGAATTAGACTAAGAAGCTGCTTCTCTGTTATGGTTCAGGTAAAACATAAGCAGTTCACTCTGCTGGTGTTCTGGGAGAGAGTGTTCTAATTAGTTTAAGTAGAAATATACATCAGTAAGCAAAATCTCTGCATATTGATCAGCAGAATAAACATTCCACCATTAGGGGTCATCACTGCTGCATGCAAATTGAATAAAGAGTGTCTGCAGCAGCTGAAGAAATTGGCTTTTTTCTGTGAAGCTGTGGGGTGTGGGGAGTGGCTTTTCACAGTGTGGTGTCCATGCTTCTGTATGGTTCAAAGACTTGCAGAACTCTGGCAAAACTTCCAGCAAATGCCACCTGGGCAAGTGCTTTGGGGCTGACAAGAGATTACTGAATTTAAATTCTTTTTATTAAACCTGCATGTGGCTTAGATTTGCCTCTGATGCCTGTAGCTTTCAGATAAATTATTGCACAGTTAAACTAATTTATACTACTAAAAATGAATGCCCAGGTGATCTTTTATTTCATCATACTGTTGCTGTACTATGATTTTATTAAGAACATAGTGTCAGCCACAGGCTTTAGAAGAAGCACTGCAGCAAAGGATTTATAAGCAATCAGTGGCCATTATCTCTGTCAGGACTGTAGTTAAGAGACTAATAAATTCATTATGCAGTAACGAACTGGATTATCAAGTGCTAACTGTTCTGAAGAACACAATTAAAAAGTTATTCTCCTTTTTCTGAGACTAGAAAAAAAAAAGTGTCTTCTCTTTTTGCATCTAGATTCATTTAAGCGTCAAAAGACTCTATGCTCATGCAAAGCGTTAGGGTGGCCTTCAGGATCTGGGGGTTTCTAAGTGCAAAGCAGACAAAGTAAACAGTGACACAATGGAGATGGCAGTTGAGGTTGTGGAGCAGAGGGGGAGGAACCTGTGCGGTTTTTACGTGATCAAAGCACTACAGGAGGCCTGTAAAAAGTGTAAAATAAGGTAATTTTTCGATAGAATCTGGATTTGAGACCACTTGTGCAATCAGCTCAGCTCCCTCAAGCTGACAATAGCACACTTTATATTTGGTACAGAGGAGTCTTGGCCAGTGTAGTCCAGTCCGCTACCATGGCTGACTTGGTGGAACTGTGATGCTAGTGCTCAAGTACTTGCAGAGGCAGGGAGTCTTTCTCCCAAGAAATGTAGTCTTCCAGCCAATATGGCCCGTACCCAAATCTGAGTTACTGGAGCAGCTCTCCTATGAGGACAGACTGAGAGAGTTGGGGCTGTGCAGTCTGGAGAAGAGAAGGCTCTGAGGTGACCTTATTGTGGCCTTCCAGTATCTTAGGGGGGCCTACAAGAGAGCTGGGGAGGGACTTTTTAGGCTATCGGGTAACGACAGGACTAGGGGGAATGGGGCAAAGCTGGAAGTGGGCAGATTCAGACTGGACGTGAGGAAGAAGTTCTTCACCATGAGAGTGGTGAGACCCTGGAATGGGTTGCCCAGGGAGGTGGTTGAGGCCCCATCCCTGGAGGTCTTTAAGGCCAGGCTGCATGAGGTTCTGGGCAGCCTGATCTTTTGGGAGGTGTCCCTGCTCATGGCAGAGGGGTTGGGACTGGGTGATCCTTGTGGTCCCTTCCAACCCTGACAGATTCTGATCTGTTTTAGCAGAGGACTTTAGAGCCCTATTGGCTCAATGGTTGGACTTGATGATCTTAAAGGTCTCTTCCAACCTAAAGGATTCTATGATTCTAATGCTACCTTAATGCAAGTAGTGTCTGTTTGTGATGGTCATGTTGTTCTGTCTGTATTTTACCTTTGAGCAGATACAGGTAAAACCAGCTTACTCGTGCTAGTGGTGAGGTGTATAAATGACCTCAGTTTGGAAACCAAGTGGCTGCTGTGTTGTACATGGCAGTTAGTCATGCAGATCTGATCCTATGGTAGCAATCAAAGGGGCTGTTCAAGAAAGGGATTATATTTTCTGTCAACAGTAAGTTTATCCTTTTATTAGGGATCATTTGTCCATTACTACTATTCACTATATGTGATGGTCATGGAGGTCCAAGCCCCGTACTACGACACTGGAGAAAAATAGAACAAAAAGTGGCTTTAGTCCAAAAATTATTTTCAAACTGAATGATACAGCTTTATTAATAAACTTTACATAATCATATGATCACTACTTAACCATGCTTAACAAGCACACTTAACCTGTCTGACACCTGACTTGAACTACAGTTCAGGTTTTATAGCTATTGAAATGAGTGTGAAACTTAGTCAAAGGAAATGCTGTTGTGCATAAAGCAGTGCATGTTCTCTTTTGGAATGATATCGGTAGCTAAACAAGCTCTGTTATCACAAGAAAAGCATGTTGTACTTTGAGGAATGTAGGGTGGATATTACAGGGCATCAGTGACGAACATCATGATGCCCTCGCAGGCAGAAACCATTTCACCTGCTGATAGGAGCCATCCACTCTGTACAGTCAAAATTACTGCCAAGCTTCAAATTTAAAATAAAGTGATAGCAGTGTGTTATGGGTAAATATTTGTCTTGTTTTAAAGATTGCTAGTACTTACAGGTGTTTACCCTGCATTCAAGTTAAAATTTACTTCCTGGGAGTAGTGCTAGAAGAAAGGTGAAACGCATTTGTTCTCTGTGCTGAACAAAAGCCATTGGGTAGGAACAGGTCACGCAGCACTGCTTGGAGACGTAGGTGGGATGTGGTTCCAGAGCAAGGAGAAAACCTGTTGGTCATTTCCACACATACAGCCAGCTCGCTGCTTTTTCCCCCAAGCAGAACATACCAATGTTGGGATACAGATCAGGACTTCAGATAACTGAGCTCTAGTTTTGATCATGGTAGTGTCTAACCTTGTGGGATACATTTGACTTTCCACTGCCTTAGTTTATTCCTCTCTGTAGCAGGGTGTTAATTCTGAATTATTTTCTTTTTCCTCTGGAAAATATTTAAGATTTGATTAAATCATTTTACCAAAACCAGTTAATTACCATACAGAGAAGTAACACAATGGCAATGCAAATACTGTGATGACTGATCTGTGGACATTAAATCAGTACCTTCACCACATTATCACTAATATTGCCAGCAAAGTTATTGTGTAATCCTTACGTAGGTAAAGCACTTATTGAATTTGGATGACAAGCTTGTGTGGGAAAATAGTTTGATCTTGGAAAAGAGCCATCAGTTTGAGAATGGAAATTAAATGAGGCTTCTGATTTGACTCTGGCCAAAGCCTAAAGAAGCCTCCTGTCCAAGGCTTGGCTGAATGGAAACTTTTGTTAAACATGAGTGCTTGGCATTTGGGGGAGTGGAGTCATCTGTGAGGGTGCACAGGATCTTAGTATTTAGGAGAAGCTTGTACAGGCTGAAGGGGAACAAGGCCTTCTGAGGTGAAGGGCCAGTGACATTGCCTACCATCTCATTAAGCTCCAGTTATAGTGATAAATAACCAGGTCTGAATTACCTGTTTATGATTTGGACTACTAATAATCTCAGGGAAGAAAAAATTTCTCCTTTGTGCCAGCTAATCTTACCCGCTTCTCTGTTGATGAAACATTCCTACAGAGGTTTTACTTTTCAAGCATTTTTACCTGTTATGGGCAGGCTCATGTCACATTTTCTTTCAGCTATCCCAGTCATTACCGAGTTTAGCCAAGCTGCCCTTGAATGCAGGCAGTGGATGGGACTTGGTAGTGAAGCAAAAAGCCCAGGAGAGTGCTTGTGTTGCTGTGATTTGCGTGAAGGGGATGTCCCCCTTGAACCACGTCAGGGCAGGGCTCTCCTTGGATAGGCTCTAGAAGTATCTAGAGGTGAAGTCTAGAGCTGTTCAAAGAAAACAAGTTTGAGATCAGATTTTTTTTCCTAGAGCAGGCTGAGAAACTGTTTCATAATTATACTGGAAGATATGCAAGATGTCAAAGAGAAAGCCGCAGGTCAGCGAATTTTTCATATGCTCAGACGGTTACTGAGGATGTATTTGTTTCTTTAACTAGTAGTCATAGATGTAATTCCTTGAGAAATACTGATATTGTCACTTCAATAAGGAGATCATGTCTATCAATGAAGCTCAGAGCAGTTTTGAATAATATACTGCTGTGGTGTCTGTGGGAGGACCAGTGACAGACAGGAAAGCAAATTCTGCTAAGGAAATAAAATTGGGTTCCTTTGCAATGAGATCTCTGAAATCTCCTGGAGCTTTAATTTTTCACTCAGCATCAGGCTGATTTGAGCAACTCTGGGACAGAAGTTTCGTTATAAAAGCACTCCCAAAGACTCTTAGTGGGCTGAAATGACATCATTTATCTTTTCTGGTGTTGAGCAATAAACACTGTTGGTCATGGCCTTTTACAGTAGCAGTGGCAAAACGGATGTTTGCAGAAATGCTTTTGAATGGCAAATGTTTTTAATATTCCCTAGTTGCAGGCCTTGGCCTTTCTGGGTCAGAGGTTTCTCTAGCACTCTTGCAGTATTCCTGTGCCAGATTCATGGACTCCATGAAGAGCCAGGCTATCAGAGAACCAGGCCTTAGGATTTAATTTCAGGCTTATAGATTCTTAAATAGGACTATGTCCATAGTGCTGAGGTCAGCCTTTTAGCAACAGGATATTCATAAAGAAGTCAAACTTGCCCTAAATGCACAGAGTAACTCCTTTCAGGCTTTTAAATGTAGTCAGTGCTAGAAAAAAATGTGTAATACATCAAAAAAGACACCTGGTAGACTTCAGTGTTTACTTGATTTGATGATATTGGAACAAAAAGGATCTCCATGTCCTAGCTGTGTTTCCAAAATAGTAGCCGTCATTTTCTGTTTGTTTTGAATTTTTATGATGGAGAGCTACAAGAGCCTAAATGTTTTTAGTGTATGCACTGTAAGGAAAATGGCTTTTCCCAGCACCCGTGACCAGCAAGTTACCATGTTCTTGTTGGAAACATGGTGCTGAGGTAGATTTCCTTAAAATTAATCTCTTCACTTTATACAGCCTTCTAGTATCTTTCGAGTTGAAAGCAATTCATAACATAAGTACATTTTCTCAGTGTGCTTGGAACAGCAAGAGCTAGTGAGATGAGAAGAAATTGCTTCACAAACTGTGTGTGCTCATGCTTTTGTGTCTGCATAATGTGTTTGTGTGTATGTGCCATTTGTATCAACACACACTTCTGCATGGGTATAGGTGATGAATCTAATTCAAGATTATCAAGATTGGAGGTGATATCTACATGATGTATTGTAGAGCTAGCCAATAAATAGAGCATAGGTTGTTTTCTCTGCACTGTGATGGCTCAGTCTGCCATACTTACTCTAGCATTTCAAAATTCCATGCAGATTAAAGGGCATGTTTTCATTACAAACCATCCTACCTCAGTAGTTTTTCTTCTTTCTTATCTTATATGTGGGAACCCCTCCCTCAAAATTCAGACTTGCATCATGCTAGGTTTACAATAAAAGTTTCTCTGTTGTTAATGAAATTTAACCTTTGTTTCTATTCTTGAAACTTGTTTGTGCAACAAATGCCATTTTATAAGGAACAAGGTTACTCAAAGTAGCCTTTGCCAGCTTGACTTCTGGGGTAACATCTGGCTCTCTAGAGATAATGAACATTTTTGCCATGGTCTTTACTGTGCTCAGGTCACAAACGAGAGCACACGTAAGGAGTCATGATCCATCTTAGAGCAGTCATCCGAATATGTGATGATCCTGTGCTGCTTAGTTTTTGCTGGCACTTGTTTGAGGTGTCATTGACATGGAATGCAATCATTCATGACTTGTAAAAGTCTTTCTTGATATATTGTGTGCTGTATAAAACACAACAGCAATGTGGATTTAATCCGTATGTGAATTCTGTATTTAAATATGTTAAACAAATTCTTCCTTTTCAAGACGTGGATGTAAACAGCATATTCTACTAGAAGTCCTTTGGGAAAACTGTGTATTTAAAAACTTGTGCTCAAGCTAAGATACTTAGGTTATGTATGAACTAATGAAGCCATTATGCTTTGTATTACCATATCAGTAACGTGTTGTCCATACTCACCTGATTCTAGACCTGAAAAAGGACCAAGCAGAAGGTTTGGTCTGGTAGATAGTTTGTTAACTTAGTGCCAGCTAACACCTAATTGTCTGATGGAAAGTACGCTTAAATAATGCATATTTAGGGCCTGCAAACACTCTCAGTAGATGTGAATTAACTCACTTAATACCAGCTACGCTCATTGGGGAATCAAAACGTTGCCCTGTGCCAGTGTATGCTAATACAAGCTACCTGTTGTGTCACTGCTGCCTCTCGATCTCAGTGGATCTGTTTGACCTGCAGTTTAGTATAATTCAAAGTGACATGAGAGAGGGGGTTTCTCTGTTCCAGTGTGCCTTAAGCTATTAAAACCACATTTACATTAGGCTGGATGGTGAAATGAATCATACATACAGAGTATGATTATGTTTGTCAAAAGCAACTAGATGTTAGTGTGGATCTTCCCCAGGCTGACCACATGATAAAAGGCATTTGTAGACAGTTTTTGTCTATCAGACTGATGCCTGGACTGGTGTGAGAAGTTTTGAAGTTCTTAACTGCTTTTTCTTCTGAACTTGGAGATGTCTGACAGGATAGGTGTGGGCAGATCCAAGCACCTATTCACCTACTCTGGACTGGCCAGATGCAAATGCCATCTCAGTGCAGCTCTGCCTGGGCTCTGCACCTCAGCAGAGCTTTTCAAGTGGTTATGAGGCCATCAGGAGTTTGCCCAAGCAAGCTCTCTTGGAGGAGACCTAAGGGATAGTCTGTAAGCCTGAGAGCTGTGGCTGAATTTACTTTTGAGCCAGTGCTGCCCTCTGCTGAAAGGAATGTGCTTCTGGTTAAATCAAACAATAATAATGCTTTTTGTTACTTGCCATTAAGCAAGCAAATGAATAAAACTGTTCTGCAAAAAAATAGCATGTGTACTGTTTAGATAATTTACTTGAAATCTATGCTTTCTCTAAATAATGCCAACTTTCCTGTTTGTCAAACTCAGACCATGCATAGTTGGGTGGGTGAGGATTTGCCAGCTAGGACAACTACAGCTTCCTCAGGGCCTGGTGAAGGAAACTTGGAAGAGAAATGTAAACAGGTAGACTGAAAGCTGTGTGCACTAATCACACTAATCATGTTTGCAGTCTCAACTCAACTGTCTGAGAGTCTGAAAAAAGCACGTCTGTCTGTGAAGTAATTTTTGGCTTTGGTATGCTTGTCTGTTAACTCGCTTGTAGTTCTTCATAAGCAGTCAGGGTATGAGGCACTCTCCTTTTATGGGGTTCAGTGTTCTGAGTCTATTGCCAATAGAAGTTTGAGTAACCTGAAAACAGCTTTCATACAGCTCAGGCAACTAGCTGCTTATGCTCGGTGCATTGGACCAGCGACAGCAGCAATCATAAGGCACTTGTGTTAAGCTTAGGTCACTGACTCCATTTCCTTTCTAAAATCAGTGGATCTTTCCAGTTAGTCTTGATCTTTCTCACTTAATGAGCCCAAACAATTTCAAAAAGAGTTTATTATAATTCAACCAAGTTGCAGAGGATACAGGTTTTGATAGATCTGGCCAACACCCACTGTCTAGTAGGTGAAAACAAAGAAATTGCTAAAGCACTTGTGTCCCTTTAGCAGCTGACACTGTTGGACAGCATGAATTGCATTGACCTAAGTGTGATAAAACTTTGGGAGCTGCTACTGGCTTGTGGAGGCTGACCCTCTTTGCATTGTTTTAAGGAAAATAATGAAGTTACATAAGTGAACCCTTGCAGATGATTCAAGAACCTGACGTAGAGCCAGACCCTTTCACCAGCATAGTCAGGCTCTGGAGTCACAGGAGTTTCTCCAGCTCAAGCCAGCAGAGAACTGCTTCATTAAGATTAGATAATCTGTAGAGTCTATGTTACGTGTCACTGGAAGGAGATGGATTAATGTTCCACAGTAATGGTGCAGGGACACAAAGGCAAGGGAAAATTCAGATATTACTTTATGGAAATTATAGATCATCAAGATGAGTGTTGCATGGAGAATGTTTGTACATTGTATACAGAAATTAGACCTGTCACTCTGCAATTATGAAAATGTCCTCTGGTTTGTCACAAGCTGAAAATCCACAGATTTAAAACTCTTAGAAACATCTGTAAAAGATGTCCTTTAACTAGCTAGATAAATGAAATTTATAACTATACTAGTACTGGGAAGTATTGCAAGAGTGAAATTTGGAGCGTGTTATAAATGTGATTTCAAGCTAGCATGGACCTTCCAGCTTTTGAGGTCAGAGGTAATGGTGCTCTTGAGTTTATGGTAGCAGGAACCAAGATCTTTGTGTGTTGAATCTTAAGTAGGAAATCATTACTGAACTTTCAAATGATGACTTTGATGCCTGAAATAAACCTGGAAATGCAGGTGGATGGCTGAGGACTATTTAAAAAGAACACAGCTAGGGTTAACCTGTGTAACTCCAGTACTGCTTTTGAGGGCTTTATTGGAGCACTGCTCTCAAGCTGTAATACTATTTGGCTTTCCTTCAGGTCATACAAGATTGTAAGCATCGCAAACAAAAATTACCTATTTGCAGGTGATGGCAAAGCTACTGAAGAGAACCAGGTACACAGAATACTGGAAGACTCTCCTAAAGATGGGCTGAATTTTGTGCAAAAAGGGAGGGTGAACACAGTTCTGTTTTCATTAATGCCAAAACAGAAAATGGAACATGATTGAAGTGACTTCTGGGAGCTGAAACTTCCCACAGATACTCCTGTAGCACAACATCTGTGCTATTAGTGTTTGTGTGTTAGGGTTAAACTGTACCAATCAGGTAACTTTGCTTCAAAGTGAAGCCACAGGATCATAAAGTCCCTTATGGGGCTTTGGTGAAGATTTTGCTTGGATCTGAGATTCATCTTGCACTTCTCAGGCACAGAAGAAAGGTACCTCTGGCATGTCCCGTTGTAGAGTGTATGTGCTCTGACTCCTGTTTTGCTCTGTTTACTGAAGAGGTCTCCAAGGATGACCTTATTTCTAAGCCACCAGTGAGAGACTGTGGGAGAAGGGTACTTGAAATCCTTTCCCACCTTGGTGTACCTTGGGCAGCTTCTGACTCAGCAGTTGCTATCTCCAGATATTCTAGTCTCTGGGCAACCTCTCAACCTGGGAACCTTGTTGATCAGTTTTCCTGGGGGTGTTTTTGAGGTTTTTGTGTTTTGGTTTGGTTTTGGGGGTGGTTGTGGTTTTTTGTTTGTTTTTGTTGGTTGGTTGGTTGGTGGTTTGGGTTTTTTTTTAGGTGTTTTTGGTGCCTTTTTTTTTAAATCTCAGTGAATATGACATCTGTTTGTTCTGACACGGGGAGGTCTGCATGTCCACTTGTTAACCATCTGGGATGTGCATGCCATTCACAAATGGGAATGCACTTTGGCATGACTTAGCACTTTGCATTCAGTTCAACTTGCTGATTGTGTTCTGAGATCTCTTGTTTGCAGTAATATTTTTATTACAGAAAATATTGTGCTGGTGAAAACTTTAAAGTTCTTGGATTAAAATGGACAGAAATACACATCCTTGTTGGATACCAGGCAGGCTTCATGGCAGAGTTGCCCAAAACTTCAGGTCAGAGGAGGGTAGAGTGTGGAGTTAAGAAAGCCCTGGGGAAAATTATCTCCTCACTTCTTTCATCCTTAGCTCTTTAGTGCGAAGTGAATAATGACATACTGTATTTCTCTTCAAGTCAGTGAGAGTTCTGGCAGGATGCAGCATGATCCATCTGGAATGAAGAGTCTGAAGACCTGTTTGCTGCATCCTTGTTGAGTGTGGTGTGCCTCAGTTTTCTTTGTTGGCCATATGAAAAGGATGGTACTTAACAGACTTTCATGGATGGAAAAATATTTTTTGTATGCGAAGCTGTGATACTGCAAATTGAAGCTGGTAGCAGAAGGAACAGGATAGCTTGAATTGCGATTTGCACGCTGAAACAATGAGGTACTTTCATTCCCCTCCACTATGAAAGGGGATTTGTGTACCCAAGTTCATCATCATCTGCTAAAGGATTCCACTTCACAAGGAACTGCAAATACATTTAATTATTGCAAATTTATAAACACATTACTGATCAAAAACTCCTCCTTTGTATTTATGAGAACAATGACTGTACGGTTATTGCCACAGCAGTGAGCTGTGTTTTCACCCTTTTCAAAGTTCTTTTTTTGTTTTTAGGAAGTTTTAGGAAGTTCCTGAAAGGGCTAGGCACAAGCATCTGTTCTTCCTAAGCCTGTATGTATGCTGTTCCAAGATAAGAATACATGTAGCTTTGCTTTTCCCTTTGTTGAGCCTAAGCCACTGGGCTGGATCCAGATGTGTATTCTGGAGGTTGATGTGTCAAAGGCTGCAACCCTGTTGGAGAAGGTGGTGCTGCAGACCATTGGAGGTCCTTCACCATTGCTTCACTTTGCTTATTCTTTCAATATGGTTCTTTTTTTATATATATTTATGTATATTTTCAAGGCAAAGGCAAGGAAAAAATAAAAAACTTGTGCAGTCCACATGGGTTGTATGTTGCCAGGGAAGTCTAGTTAGGAACATGAGGTGTTAATTACTCTTGCAGATCTCCACTCTGGTTTATTCTGCTTCCTTTCCTGTTTGATTCCATTGTCTTAGTTCAGCATACACAGAGCTGTGTGTTTACTAGTAGAGTTAGTGGAGATAATGTCCACTGCAGCTGTTCTTACAGGCAGACAGGGCAAACCCTGTCCAGGGAAATAAATGGTAAAATTCTCAATTGTTTCAGTGATACCCTGGTTTCATGTATTAAATTAATGGACTCTGGTGGTGTTTAGCCTGTCCATGAGTGAGAGGAAGGTGGTCTTCATCATCCCACTGCATGTTCCACTTGAGACGGAGTCTTCTGTTACTGAAATGGCCTCAGTGGAGAGACTTGCAAGGAGAGGTGGGGAAGCAGAAACAGGAATTAATTTTCTGATGAAATACCTTTGCCAGATGCTTAGGAAGAGGAGAGGTTGGGCGGAAAGAGAACTAGTCCCATTTACACTTAAAACAGAAGGCATGGGAATGACAAATGACACTCCTAGATTTGTCATAACTACCTGAGCTTCTGGTTTTGTTTCCTGTACATTTTTTCAGTAACTTGCTCAATTGAAATAGGTACTTGACAGGACAATGGTAAGATTTTTGTCACTAGCTGTGAATAGCTGTACACTTGATATCTGAGAGTTTAATGATATAAATGCAGAAGTACATTGTAAGCTCTAAAAGCTGAAAAGTTAACTATAGCAGTTAGCAATTCTGTATGACTTATCATAAGGAACACACCAAAAATTTGTCTAGTGTGGGGAGTCTTCTTTTTGAATGAAATCACATTATTTACTGTAAGGATTGCTAGCAACAGAATTCATACTCTCTTCAAAGAATAAAAACTGATGGTCTTCTTTCTTCTTTTCAGGCAGCACAAATAGTCCTGATTTCTCTCTTTGAACTGAACACTCCTGAGTTTACCATGTTACTTGGTGCCTTGCCAAAAACATTCCAGGATGGTGCTACCAAGCTCCTGCACAACCACCTCAAGAACTCCAGTAACACCAGTGTGGTGAGAGGCCCTTGTCCTTGTAAACAGCAGAGCCCCAAACCCAGCAGCTCATTGCTAAGCTGTTGCAGATGTTCAGTAGCATTGAGTTATCTGTAGCTGTTGTCTTGAAGGAATATGGCAACAGAAGCTTCTGTTTGATGTTGCTTTTATAGGGACCATTAGAACAAAAAAAACTCAGATATTTTTAAATTTAATAGTCATAACCAGTACAGATTAAAAAAAAAAATACTACTGAGAAGTGCATGAAAGTTGAGCTTTCAAGTTGGTGGTGCTTTTGAAAATCCTGCCACTAATTTAGCCACTAGGGTTTTTTTTTTTTGCTAAAACGGAGATCCTGATACCACAGATTTTCTGAGCTTACCACTACTATTGAAATCAGTTTAATAACATCATCTACTAAGAAGCTTTCAGGATCTTTGATGTGACCTACAAGGTCTTCTCAGTCTACATCTATTATTTGGTTGTAGATGAAGCTCTTAGATATTTTAATTTCTCTGAGGAAACATGTTAGTAAAGCATTTAAGTGTGCTTCTAAATGTCTTTTCCCCCCAGAGCAGCAAGCATTAGGGTGTTTTTTGCCTTTTTTATGTGGAAATCTTGTGAAACTTGCTGAAATTTGAACCAATCTGTCTTTGCACTGTTGCACTTCCACAGGGACAAGTAGACCTTTGTGTAAGCTAGAACTGTAGCATTAATCTTCCAGGCAAACAGACTGGATTCTCTAGTATCTTCAACTTGTGTGAAGAGAGTCAAAATTGGGAGCAATTTCTACTCGTTTTGCTTTGTTATAAATAATTGTGCAGGCCAGTAGAAAAATAAGTTAGATTGCCTTCTTATGCCCGTAACAAGCACAATCAGACTGCTGTAGAGAATGTGGGAAATAGCTGTGTAATTAAGTTGCTAAATGGCCAGGGTCGTCTGCATACTTGGGAACCTAGCAAATTCTGTCTGAGAAACTGGGTAGCCTGGCTCATTGATAAACCACTTCTCTGGCAGTTTTTGTCGGCTGTACCTGTTGCATAGTTAAAATTACAGGTGCTGTAGATTGTAGAAAAGTGCACTTGTGCTTTCCTTATCCTTAGAGCAGTGCCTTCAAGAACATATTAATGACTACATGAACTATGGCTGCAGATTTTTAGGGCAAGAGCCAGAACCAAAACTGCATTGAGCATGTCTAGTGTAAACAAAGGCAGGATTTGGACCTGTTGTGTGCTCCTGCCTGTGCATTGCAACACGTTGCTAATCCCTCTCTTCCTGCTTCTGTGCCAGGGTTCCCCCAGCAATACCCTTGGTCGGACTCCTTCCCGGCACTCCAGCAGCAGAACCAGCCCCTTAACTTCACCTACCAACTGTTCCCATGGTGGATTGTCTCCAAGGTAATGTAGCAGGCTAATTAAAACACTTGCAAAATGTTAAAGGATTTCAACACCAAGTGTGCATTTGCAGAATACGACTCACTTTGGAAGCAAAAACAAGACCCAAAAGTTTACAGTAGACTGCCTCAAAGAAACAGGATTTGAACATGATAATACATGGTTGGTGATTGACCTCAGTGTTCTACTCCTCACTTTATCTGTGTAATCTTAATGTCTCTTATAATACTCCTCTTTTTTTTTTTTGTAACTAGGCCTTCTTCAGAGTCTCCCACTTTTGTGGGTTCAAGAAAGGTAATACTAAATGGCAGCATTAGAAATGAGGATGCAAGTATCACAGAATATATGATGACTTTCAGGGGTTTCAGATGATGTCTATTTTTTAGGGCCTTAAGATCAGTAATTCATCTGATTTGTGCTGCTGAGAGAAGTACTGAATCTCCTGTTCCACTCTTTATTATGCTTTGTGAGGTTTGCAGAAGAAGCAGAGATGGTAACTGTTTTGATGCTGAATACCTCTTAAATCACTGCTCACCACCAGCAGAATAGTGGCCTGATTTGTATCAGAACAGTGGCCTGCTCACCAGCCTGGTTAGTGGCCTCCTTTGGGCAGCAGGTCTATCACAACCAGACGTTTCACCGAAGCTGCAGATGCTACCCTGGAATATATTGGTCCACTACCAAACTTTTACTGGGCAAATGTCAACTTTTGGGTTTTTGTACCATAAAACCTTAGAACAGTGGAAATAGGAATTTAAACAGTGTGCTTGGAGACCACAGAAGTACTGGAGGAAAGTAGTAGGTGATGACATGGGCAAGCTTTGATTCATGCTGGAAAACTTAAAAGCTGCTACTCTTGTCTGGCTGCCCTATCCATGGGAGGTCACTGCCTTTTTCATGGAAGAGAGAGAAAGAAACGTGTTGGATGAGGACTGCAGTTTGTAGTCCAGTGCAGTAATTTATACTGAAATCTGTTTGTTAGCCCTTGTTGTGACTTGCCTAAACCCTGTCTGGAGGGATGCTTAGACATGAGTCCACGTGTGTTAGGAAAAACACAGGCTGTTAGGCTTTAATGTAGTTAAACTAAACTAGTTACACTAATTTCAGCAGCATTTGAGAACCACATTTGATTTCCTGAGAAAATTTTGGGTATCTAAGTACATCTTTGTGACCCTTAAATCTGCTGTAATCCAAAACTAGACCAGGAGGTTGCAAGCCAAGGTCGAGTTGCCTATTAAGCATTTTTTTCAACAAAGGTTTCATTAAGAAGTGGTAGTTTCAGGGGAATAGTTCCAACTGTGTTGCTTCCTTATTGACTAGTTTGAGCACTGTTGCCCTACTGATTTCTGCCATGGGAAATCATGAATTGAGATATGACTCCCTGTGGGTGTGTTGTGGGTTTGTTGGCCACGTTTGCATGTGGCGCTTATTTTATAAATCCATAGTTTTTTACCATGCGTTTTGGGTTTTGCCATTGGGCCACAACTGTGTTTTGCCACTCATGCACTACTTCTCAATTTGTCTTTGCATTGTTCTCATCTCTTGATTAAAATACTGATTTAAGCATTCAGCATACACTTAATATGTTGTTGGTGCTGTTGTTTTTTAGCATTTTGGGTTTAGGAACTGGAGAGTTTTTTCCCATATGGTATATTTTCAAGGACTAGTTAGAGAAGGCATGTAATTCCAGAGCAAAACTGCCACTGATGAAGTGGGCCAGGAATTACCTTTAGAAAACAAACATTCCTTCAGTTTTCTACAGATTTCTTGGAGGTGTTGGTCCAAAAATTTAGGTGTCCTGCTTCCTTGGTAGATTTAATTATTCAAGTGTGATGTCTAAAAGTTACTCTTCAATGATAGGTGAAGATGGAAGCTTCTGTAAAAGCCCTTTCAAATATTCAGGGGGGAAGTTTTTTTTTTTTTTGGTGAATGACCTCTGAGCAGTAAGAGCAGCTGCAGACTTCTATCATTTGTAGAGAAGGCAGTGGCAAGTACTGCAAGTCAGTGGCAGTAGCTTCTGATGCTCTGCTGGACTGCATCCTTCTTGAAAATATCTTGTGGAGCACAGTTTGAGTGTGGTCCTGACTTACAGAAAAAAGGAAAATTTAGCTCTGTTTCTGAAGAGTGCACGTGGTCCTCTTTCTTTCAGAAAAAGGCTTTGGAAGATGTGCTGAGAGGTATGGGGAAGTAGGGTACACCACAGTGTTGTGGCTGTTGGTACAGATGCTTTTGTGTCCTGTTGGCATTACAAATGCTTGTTGTTTGCTGTTCATCAGTGGGGTAAAATGTCCCTTTTCTCTCTACAAACTTGAAAATGAGCACACCCGAGTCACTCTAACAGCAATGTAAAAGGATAAAGATTCCCATGGTTTCTCTGTGTAGCCCTCCTCTGAAACTAGGCCTGTCTTTACATTTTTATGAGGCCCACTGCCAAAGGGTTGTACCAAGGCTGTGTGTGCCCATTGCTTCCTAGGGTGCTCCATGTGCAGGCTCTGCTTACCTTGTCCATGCCTGTGTCTTGTGCAGGCAGCCTAAGTGCAGTCAGTTGAAGGATTATCTCCAATTCTTTGGTTTTGGAGATTATGCTTTCTTTTTGAATTGTTTCTTGATGCACAGATTGGAGTCATATGGAGATGTGTATGTCCTTGGGGCAGGGATATGTGTAGAGAAGGGTAGTTTGGGTCCTATAGTAGTATAAAAATGCTGCTAAGCATAGCTGCTGTCAAATATTTCTAATGATTTGTGGACAATATCCTCAAAATTAATCAGCAGGGCTTCATTGATACAGCCTTCCTATAGTACATGTGTATGCCATTGCCCTCGGGTCACATCACTTCCCCATGTTATTGCCATCACAGCTGAGTTCCAGATGATTGTTGGCTTTATTTTTGTGTGTGTGTGTGTTCATGTGTTTGAGCTCTCTGGATAGATATTGAATTATTAGGTCGAACTGGACTTTGCTGATGCAAACAGGCAATTTGCTTATCCAGGTAATAACATCTGGTTAAGTATCCCCTGATGTTACTGTCTTCAGAAGGGTAACATGCTTTCAGGGCACTGTACAGTTCTTCCTTATGCTTTCATTTACTCCATCTGGTTCTAATGCATGATCACTAGAACATGTCCACTGCATCTGTGAGCTACCTCTGCATTTTTACCTGCTTTTTTTTTTGTTGTTGTTGTTTTGTCTTGGCAGTTTTAGAGGAGTTCTGGAGGAAAGAGGTGTTTTCGGAAGAACAGTAGCAGGGGAAGGCACTTGGGAAGACTGAAAATAATAGGAAAAACCTCAGATGTCTGACGGAGAGGAAAGAAAGTTTCCTAGGCAGTGCTCAGAGGAATGGCTTGAGTTTGTGTTGGGTAGAGAAAATTTTCAGAGATTTAGTAAATGGCGTAGTATGACAAAAAGGAAAATACGAACTTGTGAAGTCATCTAGTGTAAGAATACCATTCTGAATGGCAAGTGAACTTCTGTAAACACAGGTGTTGCATTTGAGATGTGAATTCTAATCTAGAATTCTCTACAAATACTTGAAGGAATATCAAAGGAATTGGTTTGTTGTACTGTTCCTGCCTGTATTAGTAGCCTAGAAATCTGTATGTAGTTCCAATTATTTAAAAAAAAAAAAAGCCAATGTAGTCCTTCAAAGGTCTCTAGAAGAAATTAATAAAAGACTATCAGTGTTATTTGTCTGAGTTTATGCTTGTTTTTTCACTGACAATAGACAATACATTGGAAAATAAAATTTTTTAGTTTAAATATTAAATTGAGCAAGGCACAGAAAAAGAATTAAAATAAGCCACCCGCCTTTTATAATAAAAGACAAGCCACAGGCATTGTTTGGTGGCCCATTTTGCAGGTAGTTGAGACCTGAGCTGTGAGACCTGATCAGCAGTCTAGGTGTCTGGTGTATTGACGCAGTAGTAGCATATAATAGCTGTGGGGTTTGATTACTGGCTAATGGGTGAATTTCTTGACACAACTCCTCAGAGAACTTTTCAGCTGGCTTTGCTGCTGTTTGCACTGGAGCAATTCTTTACCCGTTTAGCAGTTCTTCCTGATCTTGCAGTATCGTTCACTTGTCTATATACAAATGTGACCTTCTGACACAGTGTGCTTTTAAACTTAATAGAAACAAAGTGGTATCCTGAATACTCCACCAGCTCAAGCATCTATATCCTCATCTGGAAGATGATTTTGAGAGTCTTGTATGATAAAGGGAACAGGACAAAAGCAAAGGTTAGATAAATTGGCACAGGCATGGATATCTTGACCCAAAGGAGCAGGATCAAACAGTAACCAGAAAGGGTTTGTGGAAGTTTGGTGGGTGATCTGAATCAGCGTATAGGCTAGTTTCATCCAGTCTTTCCAGGTTTGTCTGCTGAGACCTAGGCCAAGTCCCCCATGCACAGGATACCTTTACACTCTAGACTGACTTTCACTTGCTGCATATTTGGGATCAGTTTGAATCTGGTGAAATAGGATCAGATCTTTTGGTCTGCTGAGGGTGTAGGGCCTGATCGTACAATTTTATAGAGGTGGCAGGAGCCAAACTTTACAAGCTACCTTTGGGTGTCTGATAAAAAGATCAGCACCAACTTTCCTTTCTTCCAGGGAAATCCTGTTGGTCACAGATAGTGGCCTAGAGTTTAAATACAGATGTGTGGTCAGGAGTTGTTTACTTAGACTGTCTTAAGAGTTTATAGAGGCTATATCCGTTTGTAAAATTTACTGATTAGTACAGGCAGGGACTGTTTTTGTGTGAATCGTATAATTATGTTAGGAATAAAAATGAAAATCAATAATAAAGGCAAAAACAATGACTTGTGAGGCTCAAAGGAGTATTCTTGTTTAATTTTGTTTCTATTAATTTTTTTCCTCTCTCTCCAAGGCAGCATGACAGTACTAAGCCACTCAGATTATAGTTTGTTTTTTTGTTTTTGTTTTTTTTTTCTCCCTCTCCTTTCTCTGTTTTTTCTCTCTTTTGTTTCTCCTCTGATCACGGCAGTCGGTTCTGGGGTTGGAGTGCAGATGGGCTGTCGAAGCACCCCCCTCCCCTTTCTCAGCCTAACTCCATCCCCACTGCTCCTTCCCACAAGACTTTCAGACGCTCTTACTCTCCCAGGTAACAAGCTACCTGTTAAACCAACTTGTCTGAGGTGTCACAGTATTATTTACCTTTCACGCTGTGGGATTTGTTCAGATGAGTGGGAAATGATTTTCATAGGCTTTCGCTGGAGAAGGAAAAGAGATAATGATGGCTGTCAGAGAGCAGAGGTGACAGCCACTTGCTCACTGCTTGGTGGTGATGTGGCATGCAAGTGGGGAAAAAAAAAAAAGGTGGATTTTTCCAGACTTTTTCTCCCTGCCAGGTTCCTGAACGGAGGTGTGTTACACAGTTAGTTTCCAATGCAGAACACAGTTGCTGAGCACTTTCAGCAGATGCTGGTGGCATTGTGGTAGCACGGGCAAGGTCTTTCAACTTGGCTACACTGTGCAAGTGGCACACGAGTGCTTTCAAATGGGCAAATAGAGCTCAGTAGTGATTTCACACCTGCAGTAGTGAATGTTCATAGGACAGCGAGGGTGAAGCTTGCATCTATGATTTTACCAGCTACTTGCACAGTGTAATTGAGGAACATCTTGGAAGCTTGTGATATTGAAATAAAAATTGTCCTTTCCACAAGACCTAGAGATAATCAATTGCTAGTTTTGACTTCTGTTCCTCCTCCTGTGCCCTCACATTTTTTTCCAATCTGCATATGCATCTTTTACCAGTGTATTGGACTAAAGCTATATACTGGTTTTAACAAAAAAAAGCCTTCTGAGTACAAATTTAATGTATCAGACCTCTACATTAACTTCCTTCGGATTTTTTAAGTTTATACCCTGACAACAAACAGGCTTTCTGTAAACGTAATTTCTCCTGACTTTTAAATATACCTATTACCTGAGAAGGGCTATATATAGCCTTTGCTTGAAGCAAGAAGTTCCTAATGAAAAACTGTTAAAAGAAGAGTGAACAAATTGTTCTTTGAGGGCTCAAAATCTGGGAATATGTGACGTCTGATAAAAGAGAATCCCATAGTCTGTAGCTCTGTGAATACCTGCAGAATTAAAACATTAAATCGGTGTTCTGAGTTTTCTAGGACACTAAGATGTCTGTGGAATTTATCCATCTTGATTTTTGGAGTTAAACCGGTTGAGGAGTTTTTTTCTGTCTTCCATTAGCTGACACCAGGGTTTGGAATAATTTGGCATACATTCCAGCCCAGAGCCTGAAAGTGCAAAGAAGTGGGTTACTGTGTGCTGCCTGAGGATGCTAAACTGTTGCTTACTTACACGTAGTTTGGTTTGGAAACTTGAGTACTAGTTTATGGAAGCAGAATGTATTTCATGTCAGACTGCAAAGCAGCCAAATTGTATCTTGATAAACTTGCAGAGACCTGCATTGGTTTAGTGCAGCAGAAGATGGAAAATAATGTTGTGACATCCCTAAACACTGTTCATCTCTACTCACTTCTTATTCATCCTGTGACTTTCCTCTGGTCTTCTGCATGGGTCATAATAATTTTTTTTTTCCTTTTGTGCTTTTTTTTTTCCTGAAAGGTGGGTGTAGTTCCATTTTATTTTTCATTTCCCCCCATCACGTTGTCTGTGAAGTATTCCTGTGCACATACTGTCAGTAGACGTGTGTGTTCACATGTAGTTTTTGTTCACATAGAACACAGCTATGATGTGAAGGCTTACTCTTGACATAAGAAATCACTGGGTTATTTAGATTTTTATTAAAATGTGGTTTTGTACTTTGAAAAATGCATTAGATCAGTGGCTCTTTGTTAAGAAATTGCCTTAGTCCTTTAGCATTGCAGAGTCTGTACTTTGATCTATTCTTTGGTAGCAGTGTAGAGCAAAATTCATCCCTGAGGAAAGAAGTGATGATTTTAGCAGAAGATTTAGTGTTTAGTATATTTGTGATTATATCTCATTTTTTTTGCCATGGATTTCATTGTGTGACCTTTGGTAAGTGATGTCATCTCTTGGTGTGGGTACACGGTGCACTCACAATATATGCCTTCTCAAATGGTAGTTTGATTGTTCACTTAAGTATCCTATGAAGAACCTCTTAAAATCTATGAATTAAACATGCTTGAGCCCAAAATTAATATTTTTGAGATCTTATGAAAAAAAGGTTTTCCTATCCCTGCCTGATACTTTAAAAGGATGTAAAAACTGCCTTCATGTTTGTCTGGAAAGCCACCACAGTGCATTAGTGTTGTTCACCTGTCTGAAAAACCCTAAGTACTTTGTCTTCTGTAGGCTTATAAACAGCTTTCTTTTCCTGGTTTTCATCTTTTCAAGTGGTTTCTCTTTCTTCCTGGACTGACAGGCACTGTTTTAAAGTTGAGGAGTTTTTCTTTGGTTTCTTTGCCAGAATACGTGGTACTAATGCTTGTGTGAGTGTAGTGGAAGAGTGTTGCTTGGGAGCCAGGGATTATGGCTATTTTTAGTGTGTTAATCCCAAAGGAATCAGACAGCACCAATCTTATCCTCTGTCTGAAGTTCCTCAGTTTCTTCCAGGAAAAAAAAAAAACAAAACAAACAAAAAAAAAAACAACAAACAAACAAACAAAAAAAAAAAACCAAACCAAAACAAACACACGCCAAACCACCACCAACAAAAACACATAGTGTTTCTAGATACTTAGCATCCTACTTTTAGTTCCATTAAAAAGAGTTGCCCTGTACCCAAGACTCAGAAGGTATTTTCTGGGTTGTTTTTTTTTTCCCACCCATCTCCCAGGGAATCTTTCTTTCGTGGAAAAGAAACAGCTCTTTGTTCAGCTGTCCTCCAAGCCCATCCTGTTACCCTTCCCAAACTGTTAAGAAATAGTAATTCACCCCTGTAGGGAGCCAATTCTTGCTGTTTATTGACAAACAGCTTCATGTAAATGTCTCAGATGCTTTTGGCTTATGTGCTTCTGGCTCTACTAAGATCCGAGACTCCCCCAGAGAAATTGTTCTCAGTTATCGGGTGTCTTCATTAAATCTCTTTTGGAAAACTGATTGTCATGCAAACTCAACTTCTCCTCCTAGATAGAGCAAAGCCCTACCAATAATGCCTTTTCATTTTCTCCAGGCTTGTAGGAGCTTCTCTTCTTAGCCACATCTTTTATTGCCTGCCTTTGCATGCCAGGCATTTTTTTCATGGAACTTAATTTTGGATAGCTCCTCAAGGATTCCAAAAACTTGTGTGGCTTTATGCTGCTGAGGAATTTCTGAGGAATAGACAGACTGCAAGAAAGCATCAGATTTGAGTGAGAGAATTTCCAAACATAGGCTCAATACTGAAATGCATCTTTTATCAAGGTGTTGTGCAAGTGGTTTTGGTTTTACTACTCTATGAATGAAAATGGGACATGTTAGACTAAGGTTTATGTCAAGATACTTTTTCATTTCCATTTAAATGTGTCACATTTGAATCCATTGATAGAATATGTTTGATGTGTTATGAAAAAAATTTCATTGATTTCGTTTCCACCAGCTGTCACTACCATTTGTGTTCTCATAGTGATTGATTTTCTTTATTTTTATTTTTAAATAACACCATTACCATAAAGGGAGTAAGCTTGGGAGGGGTTTGGTAGCTAGCACACTTATTGCTGTGGAATGTAATGAACAGTGGACCTGATTTCCCCTCACTTAGTGATGTAACACTGGTGATTTCAGTGGAGCTTCTCCTAGATTTAGCCCCATTTGAGGGGAGACTCAGACCTGAAGTCTGCTTTGATTCCATCCATGTTTTGTTGCAAGTCACTATTAGAAAGGGTAGGCCAAATCATCTGTCTCCAACTCGACATTGTTTCTGTTAACAGTCAGAAGCGGATTCCAATTTCATATGTAACATTTCATGTACGTTTGGTCTTTAGTATGCTGGATTATGACACGGAGAACCTAAATTCTGATGAAATCTACAGCTCACTTCGTGGAGTCACAGAAGCAATTGAAAAATTTAGTTTCCGTAGTCAAGAGGACCTGAATGAGCCAATCAAACGTGATGGAAAGAAAGACTGTGACATTGTAAGTATTTGATTGATTAACATTCTCAGATCAGTGGAATCCTAAAATGTTGTGTTCAAATCTGGTTTGTTGGTGCACAATTGTTTGGATTGTTAGTGTGCAGAATCCAGTTATTCCTGCTGCCTTCTTGCAAGTGTCTTTGGCTTAGTGGTTGCTAACTTCTTGTACCTAAATAATGGGGCCCCACTAATACAGTCCCTTGCTCCACTTGGACTCTGGCCTCCTGTGGAATGTGCTCAGTGGGCTTCTGTGGGAGTTTTGTGTATGAAGGAAACAGTGGTAGTGTTCCTCAGGCTCAGCAAGGCTCAGGGATGGCCTTTTTCATGCAGTGTGTGTAGGCAGGTCTGTGATGGAAAGTGCTAGTTCTAAAATGCATGGCTGGCTTCCCTCCCAGGTTTATTAGTGCATCATCCAATCTCCTCTACCGGTGAGTTGTGAAGTTCCATGAGGATGCTGCTTTTGCTTCATTTCCCTTTCTCAGCAGACTGGTCCTGTTCCACAGCTTATGATCTTTGCCAGCTTGTGCAGTTTTAGCAATATTGACTAAGATTTAGTTATGGTAGCACAGCTTTTTGCCCTATGATCATGAGATTCTTTGGAATGGTTGTAATTATGTAAGGGGAGGAGGTGGTAATATGAGTTTTACTCAAGTATTATGTAAATGGTTCTATGCCTCTTTGGTGAGTGAACTCCAAAAAAGCTGCAGCTTCTACAGACTTTGAGTAGTCTCATGTGTTTTCTCTCTATTTGATCCCCCAGGTGTCTCGAGAGGGTGGCCTTGCTGTGCCTAGCAGTGACGTCCGTGGAAGCAGTGACATTGTGGAAGGTGGAAGGATGGCTTTAGATAACAAAACCTCTCTACTTAACACGCAGCCTCCCCGCGCCTTTTCGGGGCCACGTGCTCGAGAATATAACCCCTATCCTTATGCTGACACAATTAACACTTACGACAAGACTGCCCTGAAGGAAGCAGTGTTTGATGATGACATGGATCAGCTTCGGGATGGTTCGTATCAGTGCATCTCATACAACTGCAGGCAGCTTGCTCGATTTCTGGTACATCTGTGTGTGGGTAGTGCTTTCAGACAGCTGCCTGCCCTTGCAGATGTTGTGTATTACTTTGTGTCTAAGTAGAGGCTTGGTATGAAACACTGTGTTCTGATGTACCAGCAGAATCTGATCTGTGGCTGTTAAGAAAATGCTGCACTGCACTTTTAGTTTTTATTTGTCCAGAGTTTCCCTCAGACTAGTTCCTTAAGCATCTGAATGCAACTGTAGGGACACTGTTTTGGGACACTTCCACTCTTTATGACTGAAACATCTCACTCAATAACTTGCTATTACTGAGTGTTTCACTTCATTTAAGTAATGCTTTACCTTAGCTTTATTCTTTTGCAGTACACTGATGAGTCACTGTACTTTGATCTAGAGGTCATACATGTGATCCCTGGTTTGGGGTGTGGGTATCTGGGAAAAACTGCAGCAGTTCTCATCTTGTAGAAGTAATTATTGGAACTAGTTGAAATTCAATCAGCATCTCTACCTGGTTCATTGGAAACCATGTGCAGATTAATGAACTGTTGTGAACTCAGGTGAAATTCAGGCTAGTTGGATTCTCTTGCCTGCTTCACTGAAGCCACCTGGGATTTGATGCATTTTTTGGGGCTCCCCTTGTTACGTGCACTTTGTTCTGTAGCGTGTTAGTAATCTTGGCATCATAGACCTTTTTCGCTATTTCCCCAAATGATTTGTTGCCATTTGTCCTAGAAGTACCCATTGACCACTCAGATTTGGTGGCTGATCTTCTGAAAGAGCTCTCCAACCACAACGAACGGGTGGAGGAGCGGAAAGGAGCTCTCCTGGAACTGCTGAAGATCACAAGGGAAGATAATCTTGGAGTTTGGGAGGAGCATTTCAAAACCATTCTGCTCTTGCTGCTGGAAACACTTGGAGACAAAGATGTGAGATGTAGATTTTTGTTTTAACTCTCCTGTACTCTCTATATTCATTTTGGTTGATAGTTCCTCCATGCTGGTTTAAATGAAACCTGCTGCATTTGTACAGCATCTCATCAGTGATGGTGCATTACTTATTCTTTTGAAGGTTGACAACTCTGCTTTTGTTTTCAGTGTATTTAATAATGAGTTTTAAGCTACTCCAAAGTTTCCATGTTTTCCCCTTCCCCCTGGAATGCTAGTAACAAATAACTAGGAAATTAAACTAGAATTAAAAAAGAGGTTGTCTTCTAATCTAGTACAAAAACTGTCAAGATTTCAAAAGTTGTTCCCTTCTGAGTCTGGATGAAGTTACAAGCTCTTAACTATATCATACCCATTGCAAAAAAAAAAAAAAAAAAAGATAAAGGCACTCTAGAATAGATTTTTTTTTTTTTTCCCCCCCTCTGTTTTGTTTAAAGATCCAGACTATTAGATCTCATGGGTTGGGTCTCTGTCTTGCAAAACTGTCATCAAGAACAAATGGCTTTTATAGGGAATGTTGTTCTGAAGTATTTAAAAGAAAAGGCTGTATTATTATCACAGCTTTATATTTGATGGTTGATTAAAGTGATAATTTACAGGCTAGATGTTTACTTCTTCCACTTGGGACTATTTGTTCAGCCTGCAGCACAATGGTAGTTGGTAAAGGCTTAGCACCCTGCTATGCCTTCACATCAGAGCTATGCTGCATCTGAATTTTGCAATATTTAGACTTTAAAGCACCAAAGCACTCACAGGTCTCCTTTTTTTGGTTTCATCTGCTTCAAAATCCATTGTATTTCTTACACTGCTTGTAGAGTATATCGCATGCTCTCAGAAATTTTAATTCTGAAGCAGTGTAGGTGGCTGACTTTTTCTCAGTCATTGTTCATAGTATGGGCATGAGCTGCTCTAGTCCTACGTGTTTAACCAGAGCATCATCAGACATGTATCAGAGGATATGGTGACTTTACATGTGAATTGTGCTACTGCGTGAATTTCATAGGTGAATAGCGAAGGACATGCTTTAAAGGCTGAGTGTAGATTAAAGTAGGTATTCCTCTGCTGAAATGATAGAATCTATTTAGAGTGGCCACAGGCCAAAAACTTAATGTAACAGTTATGAAATTGAAGCAGGTGTTATAAATCCCTTCTGCTAATGATCTTTTGATATAAAGGATTAACACACAGGTCAGTGTTGAGTACAATGACTTAGCTGTTCTTGAAAGTAATTTCCATAGGAGTTACAGGAAGAGAGTAGATTTTACTACATTAGTACATGAGAAACATCTTTGTTGCATGGATGGAGCCCAGTCCGATATCAGAAAAGCCAAGCAAAGGAGGAAGGGCAAAACAAATATGATCTGAGCTTCTTTGTAGATTCATGTAATGCAGACACACTGCTTTGGGAACAAATTTATACTTCATTGCCAAAAGAATATGGAATTTTAACAAAGTAATTGTAATTCTTATTCTTTCTTGTATCTGTGATAAGTCATTTTATATGAATATTTGTGCAAAAGCAAGCAAGGAGACCAATTCTGCATTTCAGTTGTAGTGATTACACTGTTCACTCTGCTGGAGTTGGTAGAGTGATACAAGCTTTCAGATGGTTTAGGGAGTCATGAGAATTTACTTCAAACTACAGTTTTGAGAATTGAATTTTTCCATTGTGGGTTTCTCTTGACACAGCATTCAATAAGAGCCCTGGCGCTGCGGGTCCTGAGAGAGATCTTGCGGAACCAGCCAGCGAGGTTTAAGAATTACGCGGAGTTGACTATCATGAAAACACTGGAAGCACATAAGGATTCCCACAAGGAGGTGAGTGAGCCTTTCAGTGTTCCTATGGAGAAAGCAATATGGACCTGCTGAGGAAATGTAGGACCTGTGAGACTTCATGGGCAAACATATTGATCCATCTTGACAGTAGAACAAATTTATTTATGTGCTGAAGCAGAGAGGAAGACAGTTGAGACTGACAGAGCTGTTTAAGAGAATTTGGACCTATCTGGAACTGTAGACCGCTGTTTATCAACTTCAGGGTTTCGTTGCTCATTCTGAGAGGCTGAGACCCCACAGTAGACAAGTGCACGTCTAGTAACACTGGGGAGGTCATGTGCTCCCTCTGACCATATGGGTAAGGATAGGAAATGTACTGCAGAAAACAAAGTCCACATTCAAGCAGAACTGTGTGTGAAAACTGAAAGGTAATGTTGGGCCATGCTGGAGAATGGGGAACTGGTGAGTAGCAGGTGAAAATGGACAAAGAAGCCATGCTGCTGAAAAGAAGTTGGGGCAGAGGAAGAAACAAAAGCATGGATGAATTGTGTTTTCCTTTTGTGAGAGAACCTGTGTGTAAAACTGAAATTAATCTTCTAGAGTAAAAAATAAAGGGATATAATGATAATATTTGAAGTGGATCAATTCAAATTACATTTAAAGTCAATCTTTGTAGATTGACTTCTAAGCTGGATCTTTTGATCTACCTTGTACATGTTGCAAATTTAAACTAAACCTTGGAAAGGGCCACATGAATTTCTCTATATGTCTGTGATGGCTTTGTTACCCAAGGCCTTGCTTTGGAATCTAAGACACTTACTCTGCTTTGCAACAGACTTGTCCTAAAAGAGCAATTTTAGGTATCTCTGTGTGGAGAGCTTTGATCATTAAAAAGATCCTTGTATAGATCAGACTTCTCCTGAGCATTGCGTAACTGGCCCACAGTTATGTTAGCTATACATAGCAGAAACTGTATTGTTTAAAAATCAAAACAAAGCAACAAAACAAAAAATACTCTCTGGGAAAGAAACTAGCAGTTTGGATTTCTCCAAAGTACAAAAGTAGAAACTGTTTAATCCTTTAGTGATAATGTGGAGCACCATACTCTTCCTACCTTCCTCTCTGTGGTTTAGAGCCTTTGTACTCCTGTCGCTTTCAGCCCAGAGTAATAAGAAGCAGTTGTAAATTAATTTCCTGATAAAGCAGTCAGACAAAACATTATGTTCTGAAGGAGTGCCTTTTATTGGCAAGTTTTCCTGGTTGCGTACTTCTCGGCTCACCTTGAGTCAGTGCCCTTTGGGGTTTTTTTTTGAGAGTCCTCCAAAACTGCCATTTCTAGCAGAACCTTTGCAGGTTGTCTCTGTCATTGTGTTTAATGCCCCTCAGAATGTCCTCGTGGGACTGATGGGTCTTAGAGAAATCAAGAATATTGCTGAAAATGTGATACATTATGCCTCTGTACTCTGTTCTTCATGCTTGTGGTATGGAAATGTTCTTCAGGATTTGCATGAGGTGCCTTCTGAGGAAAAGCAGAGCAGAATAAATCTGGTACAGAAAAGGCCAGGAATGAAGATATGTGAATTCTAGAACTTCTTATAGAAGAATAATTGAGCTGTATTGCTATCAGCAAGTAGCTGCTGTGCTGTATACAGCATGCCTTTGAGGGTTCTGCATTGCATCTTCATAATTTAAAAAATCAAACTTGCAGCTGCTGCAATGACACCTTTATGTGACAGTTGCCACAGCAGGACGCTGCAGGTATAATCCTGTCTTGCTCTCTGTTGCTAAACAGTTGTCTGCACAGCTGTATTAGGTGGTGGCACTGGTGCTGTTTTTTTCATCATAGAATCGTAGAATACTTTAGGTTGGAAGGGACCTTTAAGATCATCAAGTCCAACCATTGAGCCATTAGGGCTCTAAAGTCCTCTGCTAAAACAGATCAGAATCTGTCAGGGTTGGAAGGGACCACAAGGGTCACCCAGTTCCAACCCCTCTGCCATGAGCAGCCTATGAATGCGTTTTTTTCTGATCCCTGTGTAAATGGGACTCTCAGAACTATGATGCAGCCATGAAAGGCATCATCTGTCTGTCAGTAGTTTGAGAATATCAGCATTTGTGAAGTTAAGAAAGATTTCCCAACTTGCACTGGAGTATCTCTGCATGAGCTAGGCTCAAGGTATACCTGGGCCTAATTGACTAACGCTTTAGGTATTTTTACCTGTAGCTGGGGTTTGCCGATTCAGTTAAGTCTGTGAAAAATTAACTGAGAGTCCATTTGGGCGTAATTCAGTTGGTCAAACTCATAGCCAGAAGGTCACAAATTCCCATCCATGGTGGCCCTCCAACTTGTCTCACTGCTGACTCACTCAGCTCTCACTGCAGTGTTGCTCTTTCCAAGGAGAGCAGAGGAGCTGGCCTTTGACTTGATCCTACTGAGGAGGAGGTTAAGTGAAGATTCACCAGTTTGTGATTGAAGAGCACTTGCAAACAATAGCTGAAGGAAAGGAAAGGTCTGAGCAGCCTGTTCTATGGTTTTCTTTTTCACAGGATCAGAGTGATATTAAAAGCAGTGGTGTACCATCCTTAGACTACCTAACGTAAGATCTTGCTCTAGACTGTAAAATCTATTTCAAAGAAAGCTGCTCTGTAATTAGGTTAGGAAAGTGTTAATCCTTGTGCTGATGAGGCCCTGATAGGATGTCACTTCAGGGTTTGATATGCTTCTGGGCTGCTTCTGCCTTGCAGTAGAAGACAGGAGCAGTCCTAGCTTATGGTTTGTGATCCTCTGGCATTCAACAGGGTGTGTGAGTTAGCAGAAAAAGACTGTTTTGAGCGAGCTGTATCTTTTTCAATCTTTCTTACCTCAGTTTCCTCTTCAGCACAGGGCCTGCTAATTGTTCCAAGTTATTACTCAGTTTTTGTTATGTATGGCCTATGGAGAATCAATCTAAAGTGAACAAGCAAAGAGAGTTTGAAGAGGAGCAAAGTACAGAGCTGTTAATCTTGGGTACTGTCTCCAAGAAGTCATCATACTAAGAAGCAGTTCTTTGGAAGTCAAGAAGGTTCATTTGTCTACCCAAGTTCCAATACTGCTGCTGTTCAGCATGGCCAGGAGGGTTCAAATAACAGATTATAATCAACACAGTCACCAGCCAGTGAATATCAGCCCTCCTCCAACTGAATTCCAGTGTCTGGTTGAAGACTGTTTGAGACAGAAGGGTCTGTAGTTTTCATTCCAGGCTATATAATTGGAAGTATCAAAAGAGCATAGTTGGATATTTTGGGATGCTTGGGTAATTGGCTGTTTTTCCAAGTCCAAGCAGTAGTCTTTGGACAGTTTGGATCTTTGCCATGGCTATGACTCTTCTGCCTTCTGTTGCTGAAGGTAAGATGTAGGATCAGCAGAGCAGCACAGCTAAGAGCACCTCTTCACTTCCCAGAGACACAGAAGAGGAAAACTTGTTACATGGAGTTGGAACCTGAGTCATGCCTTGTTGTGAGCACAAATGCAGGAGACGGGCAAAGGACAGACCTCAGTGGGGACTCAAAATTAACGTAACCCTAGGCTACAGACTAGAAGACTTTGGGTCAGGTTCTATGTCTAGCTTGCATTTTTTAACTTCAGCCTGTTTTTATACTGTTTGTTGTATAACAGCCTATTCAGTGCTGCTGATTTAACAAGGAGATGTGAAGAGTCAAGCCTGCTTCATACACAACTGTAAATATTTATGGGGTTTGACATGTAAATACCTTTCACTTACTTTTGGAGCATTAGAACGTAATTGAAGTTGTGGACAGTATTAAATCTTGTTGATTTTTATCACTCTTTGTTTGGAGTTATTTGGAAGAGAACCATCTTTCTGTTGCCAATCAGTTAATATTAACTCATTTGTTCCAGTGTAGTTACTCACCCATAACTAAGGAGAGAGGTTGCCTGCTGACCAAATACCATCGATATGACATTGCTTCAGATTCATACCAGCAACATGAGTATGAGTTCTTATTATTGACTATATTAAAACAGAAATAGTTCATTAGCTTGGGAGAAGTTAAAGTGAAAATCATAGGACAGCTAATTCTGTGCTTCTGTCTCTGCCACTCTTTTTCTCTGCAGCTAAGTCTGTAGATCTAGCTGAAGTGTATTTTCTGTGTGTAAGGAAAGGATATTATGCCATCTGTTAGACATCTAATTTTGGTCCAGAAGGTCCATAAATATAATTGGGCTGTAACATCCTTTGTTGTAACCCTCTAAAAGAGAATGAAAAAGAAGAAATCGCCACTATCTATTAACTGTGGACAATTGTTACTGTATTGCTGAGGTGCTTTTAGACTGGCCTCTGACATCTATAGTACTATTAGCAACTGTCCTCTGATGATATGATCTATGTAGATTTCTGCAGAATGTAGCTTGCTAAAGAATAAAAAGCATTAAATGGTCAGCCTTTAAAGTTAATTGATATATAGTCCTTGCTGAAAGCTGCCAAGCACTACAGCTCAGCAGTTGTTGGTGTTTCCCAGTATATGTTTATGTGCTTTTTCTAATTCCCAACACATTTCAAATATTTAGTGCATAGGAGAAGCAGTCTAATCTGCTTCATCTCCTCTGAATCCCTTATAAAAATCGCATTGTTTTTTCATCTGCTTAGCACTCCCTGTTGCTGAGTCCACTTCCTGCTTTGAAACCAAGTTCTTAATTGTTTGTTCCTGTCTGGATCAGACTGTAAAGCCTTCAGGGATGGGAGTTTGCCTGTCTAGGTATTGGTAAGCCTCCATCTCCTCCAGCTTAGATTATGCAGGCTTTAGGTAATCACCTCTAGATGGCAAAAATTGGCTCAGAAATACAACCGCATGCCTTGTAAGCCCAAAAGCAAAACCTTGTTGTTCTGCTTAATAAATCTCTCTTGTGCTCTGCATGTTTCACAACAGCATACAAAGCCTTGAAGTTTTCAGTGGGGTTTTACCTACACTGCCTCACCCTCTAAGTCTTTCTGCAGAGCTGGAGCAGCTAGCAGTTGTGGCAGGGTAGTCCAGCTTAGGGTCCTACATACGGCTGTCATCTAGGTGGACAGATGCTGCTGTGCTGGAATCCCAATGTTTTACACTCATGCCCTGTGTAGCCTGTGAACCTGGCATGTTCTGCTTTAAGTGAGTCAGGACATACATTTTTTTTTAATTTGCCAATAGTTTGTCACTTCAAAGCAGAAATGAAGCCATCAAAACGCTTCAGAAAGCTGCTGCATATTGACCAAGTACACATTACCACAGACAAGCTGCTTGCTGCAGCCATCGGGCTTCAAGCAGCGTCTGTAACACACTTAAAGTAAAAACTGAACAGAAGAAAAGATGTGGAAAAGGTGGACTCTTGGTTCTGGCTGCCATAAATGAACAGGATCCCATGGCTGCAGTGCATTGTGAACCAGATAAACCAGTGGGAATTGTCATCCAAACTTTGTCCAGCAAATTTTGTCGAACAGCAATGATACAAATGTGCTTTTCTATTAAAAGAAAGGGATCTGTGACAGGTGGCTGTCTTGATCACACTATTCCTAGGATTGCACATCAGCATGTCCCCTCCCACTGAAATCAGAAAGCATTTCATGTGCATGCTCCTGGGACTTCCTGACCTTTTACTTTGAAGCTTGCTTCTTTATAGAGCCAAGGAAGCCACTGTTGGAGGTGAACAGCCTGCCTGTGTGCTACACCTCTTTGACTTTGTGCGTGAGAATATGGTTCCTTCCCTAAAACAAACTGGGTGGAAGTATAACCATTTTTGTCTTTTGAGAGACTCACTGGAAAGGTCTTAATGCACTGCAGATGTCTCTCAAGGAACCCACCAGCAAACACAACATATGTTATGCCAGCAGAAGTCAGGTTTAATCTAGTCTTCAGTGTGTAGAGCATAATGTAAGCATTTGGAAAGGAGGAAAACCTGCTTCTTTAAGGCAAAGTGCTATCTTTTAGATCTGCATTCCTGGGCTACCTGCCCTGTGTTGAATGAACTATCCAGTTCAAGCCATGGTTTGCTCTGGGCTTTTACTGGGAGGTAAAATCATGTTTGTGACATACCTTACACACAGCCTAGTGTCTGTGATTTATTAAAACACTGCAGGCTATCTCTAGTCTTGCACATCTTGCTTCATAGCCACCCTTTTGAACTTGCCTCTTCCAGGTACCATCATAATTTGATGACTTTGCTTGTTTTCTTTCATATTTTTTGTATCACTGAGAATAATCATACTAGGTCAGACAACAAATTTGCTTTGCTTGATAGTGACTAGCAAGTGACTAGCAAGAAGCAAGCATACAGTGATGCTTCCTTGAGGATATCCTCCCTCCTCCCAGTGGTCTGAAGCTTACAGCCTTCCAATGCTAATGGTTCTGCCTGCATCTGTGTGTATTTTGGCCTTTGTTTTTTCTTCAGTAAACTTGCCTAATTTTTAATCCTCATGTGGCAATGAGCTACCCAGTCTGAGCATGTAGCAAACAGCACCCTTTCTTTTTCTCAAATTTAAAAGATGCATTTATAGCCAGTTTCCTGTGGTGTCTGTTGTTAGTGTGAGCTGTTCCTGTCACTTCCCCATGTGTATATGTTGATACTGTCTCCAAAGATGGGAGGAAGACCTGTTTCTTGATGCTGTTTGCTCATTTCTCCCATTCCTTTTAAGGTTGTTTCTCTCTGCTGTTCAGGTTAAAGCCCTGATTAAAAAAGATGTTTGATTTGATCATGTATGGTATGTATAATTTGCAAGACCAAGTGTTGTGCCTCATGGCAAAATATCTTTGCTAAACGCTGCTGTAATTGCATGTTCTTGTTGCTAAGTGAGGTAGCAGTTGATACCTCTTGATAATGGACTTGGCTCTGTGTGGGAATGCTGCTACCTTCTCGGGCATTACCAGGAGAGCAGGGCTCTGAGTGTGCTGTGTAAGTGTTCATAGACATGCTTCCCCTCGTGGGATGCCGAGTCAGTCTGGGTGGCTGAATGCTTTGTTCTGCCAAAGCCAGGAGGAAAGACCTTTTGGACAGGGCTGGTACTTGTGGAATGGTGGTATTTTGCTTTCTGTGCCAGCAGGGATGAGCTTGTATTTTTGGCTTGCTCCCAGCTAGTATTGCCCTGTCTCTTCCTACACCCTGTCTCCTGCTTGTCCTTTCCAAGGGAGCCAGGAGCTGGTTACCTGCAGAGGCTCTGATGCAGGCAAGCATGTAAGCACACGCTGGAGTCTCATTGATGTCAGGTAGACTTCAGCACGTTGTTAAAGTTAAACATGAACTTAAGGAGTTTGCTGCAGTGTGGCTTAGATGCTGACATTGTCAGATGTGCTTTCAGAAGATTTGGAAGTCTCCCCAGTGGTGTCACGGTTACAAGCTACTGTCAGCCGGAAGCCGGCTGGACACATGTAATACATCCTTCTGTGTTCAGAGGGAAGGTGCTTCAGGGAGAAGTGATGTGAAATACCCAACTGCTGTGTAAGTGTGGCCAGATCCACACTAGAAATGGGCAGCTGTGCTGAAGCAGGATTTGCAGGGGCATAAATAAATCCTGCACCTTCACAACTTTTCTTGCTGACCTTATGATGTGCAAAATATGTGTGACCTTTGGTTGCTATTCGAACCCTCACTTGTTTTGTAAAGAATTACAGCTGTATTTTAACCCCTTGTGCTTGGAATTGGTTAATGGGCTTTTTTATAAGAAGGTTTTGTCTCCTACACTTGCTTCATACCTACAACTTAATGTCCATGGTAAACTCTATGCAAACATACAGCTGAAAGCCAGATAGAATGACTCATTGACATTTTTACTTACTGGTGTACTGTTTGGAGTTTACAGTAGTGTATTTGAGATCTGAGTCTGTCCATAAGTGCATACTAAAATATTATTGCTTTCTTATCAAGTAAGACACCAAGAAGATTTATGGTTTTAAAAAAAATAACTTTTTTTTTTGGTGACTTGTGATATATGTGCAAACATATCTCAGGATGTCTGAAAACATGTACTAACAGTATTTGGAGCTGTTGTAAAGAAAAATCCTAGACAGCCTGTATCCAAATAGTTACAGTTGGGTTTTTTAGCTAATGACTTTTTTGTGAATGTTGTTAGATTGGTTACGATCTGTCTGGGCTCTCTGTAAGTCCCACTGCATTGTTTGTGGCCAGCTTGATGGTAGCAGTTTTTCAGCACTGGGAAAGTGGATGTCAAAAGCCACAGTGCCAAGAAGTGAATTCCTTTAAAAGAGACCTCCTGGGAGCTCATGACTTCATCCACTCGAGCAATTCAATGCTATGGAACCAAAGCATGCCATTAGGTTTCTCTTCAGTACTTGGGTCTTTCTCCCCTTTCCTAACAAAATCTAACATAGTGCTTGCTTCTAAACTAGTACTAGCTTATGTGGAAGAGTACTAACTTCCATGCTTCTTGTGTGAAATTGAAGAGGAATTAACAAAGAAATATCTGGAAGAGGGAAAACTTGCTGGAATTGGGGAAAATTATTATGTTCTGCTTGGTTACTCATTCATAGATCTTTCATGAGGAAATTCTTTTGGAATTGACGACATTGTGGATTGCTATTCTTTTTGGAAAGTATTTTAATATTATAATGCTGAGGAAGGCCTGAAGTAGATGGAGCAGTTTAACAGCTTGTCTTCTGTAAATAGGGTACTGATACAGAAGCAATCAGGGTCTCAGGTCTGCTTCACCATCCTGTCTGTACCATGCCTGCATGGTGTATTTTTACCATGTGAAGTGTCTGAGATCACTTTCACAGCTGGGTTTGCTTTAGAGGATGCCAAGAGCTAAGTGGATGAGTCTTGTTATTTCCTGGGTGTACAAGTATCTCGTGGTCATTCCTGTTTCAGGGAGGTAGCTATGGAGATGAGTGGAAGATCAACGAAAGTGGTGTGGCTGTAATGCTAAGACTGGATGAAGCAGGCTTTGTAGATGGAGGTGATCTCTTCTGGTCACTATTTGTTGCTGCCATATTAAAAAGCAATTAAACCTATCTGGAAAATGTTTTGTAGTCCAGGAAGGGAGACGTTCTTGTCCTATTAAGGACTGACATGAACATCCAGATGTTCCTAGTTTGTGCATTATCCACGGTAGTTAAAAATAATGAAAACTTACCTCTTTTGGGGCTTTGATAGAGGAACATCTGCACATGGGTTGCCTTAGTTAGATAGAAATCCATGAGTTTGATACCATGACAGTGTGGGGAAGAGGAGAACAAAGGAGAATTCAGAAGCTAATGGCTTCAGTCTGAGTGTTGGGAGACCTGTGGTTTGATTTATTTGGTTTTTTTGTGGATTGCCTGGAACAAGTTTCCTACTGGTGGTTTCAAAGTATTGACTTCCAACAGTAGTTCATCATAGGTTGAGTCAGAGAACTGGTGCTAGGCATCTGAGCTTCCCACATGATCAGGAAAGGGGGAGTGCCTTGAAAGGACGTGTTAATGGTCCTGGGCTCAGAACTGGGGACTGCGTGGAGCTAACTGGGAGAGCCTAAGCATGAGCATTCGTGAATGCTTCTTTCTTAGAGTTGAGGTGTTGGATTTAAGTCTGCCCATTGGTGCATCTCTGTCCACTCGGGATTTACCCTCCCTTAAAAGTAAGCCCTGAGAAAAAGGGAGGGGAAAAAAAAAAAGAAGCTTCCCTATGGTTTCACTCTTTCTGGCCAAAAATCACACGCTTTTCCCTCCCAATGTCCTTGTTTCAGTACAGAAGATAGAGGATGCTTTTGCTCTTTTTGCCTGGCAATTAGCACAGACACTTGAAAAAAGAAAACCTGCCTTCCCATCCTGTTTTTTTGTTTGTTTCTTGCTTTATTTTTTTTGTTGGGGGGGTGTGTGTTTTGGTGTTTTGGGTTTTTGCTTGTTTGTTTGTCTTTTAATCTAATTACTGCAGAATGTAAAATGAATTAACTCATGGGAGGAGATACCAAAACTGGGTCTTTCCTCTTTCAGCTAGCTGTCCTACCTGCTGGGCAAGAGTGTGAAAGTTGTAGGCTTGCCTTCCCTCAGGCTAAGAGTGGAATTGAATTTAGGATCTCCCTTGTGTTACATGACTGCTTCACAGTGTGAGCTAGTTGCCAAAGGTGCATGCTGCCACTTGTTCCTCCTATGTTATATAGCGATCCCACTGCTGTCTTAATGGGTTAGATGTGCTGAGAGCACAGCAGCCTGGTCAGGGATGCCCTAAAGCCCGTTTGTGTCTATAGCCTGGGTTTGACTGCAGCATAGTTTAGCTGGGAAGTGGCAGAGCACGTCTGTGTAGGCATGAGTGTCTCAGCCTGGGCACCCAGGCACTCGGCACGCGAGGTGCACACTAAAAGGTGCAACACTGTCATTCATTTTCCCTAACATTGGACACTTTGAAGATTCGACTGGACAGAGTGCTGGGCCACCTTGTCTAGATGGTGCTTTTGCCAAGAAAGGTTAGACCAACCAATCCTTGAGATCGTCTCCAACTTGACTTTCTGTGTGTATAATGTTTAAGGAGATAAATAGTGTATACATCTAAGCTAGTGGGTTAAGATTCTTTGATGGTGGCTGGAGAAATGTTGTCTTTTTGCCTCTCCTAGGATGGGGATACCTGTCTGTCCTGGGTGACAGATGACTATTTCAAACTAGCCACAACTTGGAGACACTTAGGTTAGGCAGGATGGACTTCTTAGCACTGGCTGGAGCAAGGGTGTTGCTGGAGGTGAAGGATGTGAATTCTCAGTCAGTCACCTCTCAACAGAGCCTCCTTAACAAACCTGCCCAAGCATTTCCTGGCATACTCCTAGTGCATACCAGTGGGCTTGGCTGTGCTGTGTAAACTTTTGCTCTGCTTTCATTCCAGGTTGTCAGAGCTGCTGAAGAAGCTGCTTCCACCCTGGCAAGTTCCATCCACCCTGAGCAATGTATCAAGGTGCTTTGCCCCATCATTCAGACTGCGGATTATCCAATCAACTTAGCTGCCATCAAAATGCAGACAAAAGTCATTGAGAGGATTTCCAAGGAATCGTTGCATCAGCTGCTTCCCGATATTATTCCTGGGTTGTTACAGGTACAAAATCACAAATGCTGCTGAACACAAAATACTGTTGAGTAGTTTGTGAAGTCTGTGACCTAAGAGAGGGTAAGTTATCATAAGTGAGCTTTTGCTGTTTTTAATCTTAAGGAAAAGAAAGCTCAGATTCTGACATGTGTGTTCCACAATTAGGTGCCTTGATCTGAATCTTGAGCAAGCCAGTAGCAGCCAGAGAGTATGTCTGAGAGTAGGAGTTAGACACATCCTCTGCTGTCTCAGTGCATCCCAAGCAATACATCTTGTAGTCTCCTTTAATTCTGCTGAGCTGTTCTGCATTTTGATTGTACTTTGCACTTGAATATGAAACCTGGCAGGCGGGCTAGTCCTTTTCTCTCCAAAATCAGGGCCGAGCTTCTTGCTGACTTCATTCAGCCTCTTTCATAACCCTCTCAGGCTGGGTGGGGAGCTGTGTCTTTGGCAGTGCTCAGGCTTGGTCTTACATTGTGAGTGTAGCTTTTAGTGCTGGCTGGAGCAGTGTTGTCTTCTGTTCCCTGAACAAGCAGCTGGCAATGCCAGGTGCTGGCAGGAGGCTGGAAGCAAGAAGGAATTAAGGAGAGATAGCAGTGAAGGAGGAGAGAGAATGTGTGTGTGTTTACTGGGGAGGGATTGCGACAGGAACAAGTCAGTCATTGTGAAAGGGAGAGATGTTTGGGTGGGGAAGACTTTAGTGGAGGACTGAGATAAAGAAGCCTCCTCATTGTGAGCATAAGAAGTTGGAAGAACAAGAGCAAAGTCAGAAATTCCCCTTCTGCATCCTATCATTTTTCGCAGCTTTGTAGTGTCAGCTCTTGCAATTCTTTTCTTAAATCTCAGCTTCTGGGAATAAGACAATTCTGTATTGATCTCAACTTTTGTTGTAAAATGTTTTTAGCCATAATTGTTGCAGACAATGATCTGAACAGTGGAGCTTCAATACACTGGAAAAGTTTGGGACCAGCCTTTAAAAACACAGTTATATTTGTTTTATTAAATGGCTTCCATGTCTTAAAACAGATCTTATTTTGAAGCCTAGTTTGCTGTTTTTCATCTTGTAGCTGCCAGTGATGTTTCCTCGTCTTCCCATAGTGTTTGAAACGATCTGCTCCTCATGTTTGGGAATTATTTGGGGACCCTTCTGGCTGAAGGACTGTGTCTGTGTACTCGTTCACTGTGGTGAAGAGGCAAGGAGTGCTGGGCAGCAGCAATGTGAGCACAAGTGTGGAGCTCAGCAGCCTGGAGCAGGATCCCCGTGAGCAGATGGGATCTCTGTTTAGAACAGGGCTTGGCTGGGGAAAGCCATGGTGTTTGCCCAAGTCCTGATGGGAGCCCTGGCTTCCTCAGAGCCGGGCTGCAGGGCACTCTCCCATGTGCTCCATCTTGATACAGCATCAGGCTGAAGAGAGCTCTGAGCCCATGTCACCTCCTGAGTGAACACTCCAGCCATTGGGATGTGTTATTAAATGCCAGGAGAAGCAGCAGCCACCGCCGTGATGCTTCTCTGAGCTCACCTAGAGCTCTTGCGTTTATAGTCACGTGCTCTTTGGGGTTGAAAATGGTCATTTCAGACAGAATTTTGACCCTGCAGCTAGACCAGCCCCAGCTGTGCCACGTCCCTCCTCCCGGCTCTCCCAGCAGAGCTCACCCTGCATCTGGAGGATCCAGTTCCAGTGAAGCCATGGCTGCCTTTCTCATGGGGTGGCTGCTGAGTGATGAAGCCCTGAGTACAGGACCAATGTCACCAGCTTCTCAGTGACCTAGTGGCTAGCTTGAGCTCTCCTGAAGCTGCCAGAGATCCAGCACACCTACAGGGGTCTTTCAACATGTTTTCTGTGGTATTTCCTACCTGATAATCAAAAAGCTCCATATTACAAAGGCAGTTCATCTAACAGACTTGCACATGGGTGTAGTGTTGTTATGCACAGTGTTTAAGTCCAGTTAAAGAGTTGGGAAATATCCACAATGACTGATTTTTGTACTTTCTAATGACTAGATAGAATGATTCTATTCAAAGACCTATTTGGGTAGAATCTGTTCATGAAATAAGATTCTAGTTTTCATGCCTGGAGTGATTAAAAACCGTCAAGCCATTTTGCTGCAAAATTCATCTCCATCTGTAACTCTGCTGTCAGGAGCAGAATTGGTTTCATTTGTGTTAGATTTGGGTCAGGAGAGACTTTCTGAAGGCAAACTGGGAGCATGAGAGCCCCCCCTCCCCCCAAGAAGTGCTAACCATCCAGGATGACATAACGGTGATCTGAACTGGACATGGGATTGTGGATGTAGAGTCCTAAGCTCATTGTGGGAAACTGTATTGCTACTTAATGCGATAAGTAACAGGATATGAATAACTTATAGTAATAACTAATGATAATTATTAGTTAATAATAACTAATAAGATATTTGGTGAGAGTATTTTCTCACTCTGGGTAGTCGGGTTGCAAACTGTTATGTTAAGCAGGGCCTTTCTATTGACCTGTTAGGTCAGCCACATGGAAATGTTCATCAGTTCTTCAGTATGTTCTTCTGGAAGGGTGTTGGTGAGTGCTGTTTGACTTCAGACATTTTTTTTCCTTATTTCCTAGGGTTATGACAATACGGAGAGCAGCGTCCGTAAAGCTAGCGTATTTTGCCTAGTGGCAATTTATTCAGTAATTGGAGAAGAACTGAAACCTCATCTTGCACAACTCACGGGAAGCAAGGTACAAGAGTAATGTGTCCCTGGTGTTTTCCTGGTAGCCAGCTGAATGGCTTGCACTGCTAGCAGCAAGACCAGTGGCTTCACAGTAGCTCTGGGTCAAGTTCCCTCTACTCTGTTGAATCTTCTCTCACCCTGCCAAACACCACTAGAACAGCACAGCACTGGCTCAGCAGTGTGAGCATTAGAAATCCCACTAAGTAAGTTCTGGTGGGGTTCAGGGCTTGGTTTCATGATGCGTTTGATCCTGTGTAACTGCAGGCTGCCACTGAGCGGGTCCTTCCCCCTAGAGCCATGTTTACCTTGCCCCTTCGGCGCTGCACCCAGGGGTGACTGAGCAGCGAGTTGGTTCAGCTGGCTACGCTGCCTGAGAGCCAGAGCTGCAACACAAATTAATTGGCTTTCAGTCTGCCTTGCAGCCACACAGGTAATGTAGTAACAGAGAGCAGTGGGAAGGCATGGCTGGGGTGGGTGGGAGAGCAGGTCCTCTCAGCAGCAGGTTGTAATTAGGGCTGGCAGAAACACAAGTGAAGCTTCACTCTTGGCATGGCAGATATGTCCCTTTCCTCCTGGGACACCAGCAAGCTCAACTGACTCTTCAAAGGACTTTGTGCCCTGGAATCAGGTTAGCAGCAAAACTCAAATTCTGACTTGATGCTGCAAGTGAAACCAAATCCTAATTGAGCTCTGTCCTTCAGACAAGAGCTGGCATTTTGTGCTCAGGCGAGTGGTGTTTGCTTTTCAGAGCTGCTCAGGAAGCCATCACAAGATTTCTTTTCATGTTCGAAGTCATTATACCTAAGATTTCTGTAATTTTAAGAAGAAGTCTATGGATTCTTTTTTCTGAAATAGATCTCTGCATGTGAATAACTGCTTAGTTCAGAGGTCTTCATTCTCTTATTTTGAAACAATTTCTTTTGTGGGTAGGAAGTCTAGTCCAAAACAACCTGAGACTACTTGGATTTTATTTCTGAATTTTGAGTTGCCTTGTCCTTAAACAAATTACTTGTGCCTCCAAATTGCTCTGGAAAGAGACAGCTATGGGTGCTGGGGTTTACCCTATTATATTTCCACAGTTAGGAAATCCCCCTGTAAAATATTGTAGAAACTTTATTATTCCAGTATCCCAAGTGCCACAGACTTAGTGTACCACATAACTAACTATAAACATGTGAGTAATCCTTCTGGGTTTACGCAGACCGCCTGCATGTTTAAAGTTAAGTGTGTGCATGAGTCATGGCAGGATCTGGAGCTAAGGTGGTAAGGCAGAAAAACAAAACAAACCCTTGCAAGGGAAGTATGTAGTCCTGACAGCTGCAGTTTCACTACATGTACCAAGTTAGTGAAGGCATTTAAATGTCGTTGAAAATGAAAATTTTATAAAGCATGGAGAATTCAGGGTGTTTCCTAGGAGGCACCGTGGCTCTCGCATTGTCAGTGTGCCTGCAGCCCCACTGACCTCTGTGGGAATCCTGCTTGCCCAGAGCAGGCTGCGGGACGGATGGCTGGGAACCGACAGCTACTCAAGTGAAATGCAAGAGGTTTTTCTGAATCTCATTAAATCTGTCTGTAACTAAGTGACACTAGTCACACCCTCCTGCCTCTATTCTGAAATCTGCTCAGCTTTGCTTCTGCTTTTCCTCCAGAGAGCCCAGTGTCAGCTCGCTCAAAACTGAGTTCACCACAGAATGCAAGTTTTAAGATTTGCAGTTCACTTTTGTCCGCCTGTTTTTCCTGGCATCTTCTCTTGATGTTTGTTTCTTTCTTTCTTCCAGATGAAGCTACTGAACTTGTACATAAAGAGGGCCCAGACCACCAACAGCAACAGCAGTTCCTCTTCAGATGTTTCAACGCACAGTTAATGGAGATCTGTGGACATGTGTAGGCTTAGAAGCAATCAACGGTGCCTCTCGGAGACCTTTCTGCTACTCTTCACTGGCGCGCTCCATCGGCTCAAGGAGGCCGTGCAGATATTTATTGCAATCAGTATTTTAGTCCCTTAAAAGCTTTTATGTAGAAACTTACTGGTATTGAATGTAAAGGAAGCAAGGTCTGTGTTGCAGTCTTCATTAAAAGTGAACAACAGAAAGCCATACTTAAACATATTTGTTTAGCCTGCTGAAATCTCAGAAATATGTTTAGGTGAGCGTTCCAAACTGAGTCCAAGGACCTGGACACATGTAAAGGTCAAACAAATCTTGTTGGTTTAGTTCATACGTAGTTTCGGTTTGTGTGTGCTAGTTACCTGCTCTCTCCCTACAGCTGCATCCATTCTGGCTAGGTTCTCCTCTTCTTACAAGTCTCGTAGTCCTGCTTTGTACTCCCTTTGCAGCTTGCCTAACATGCAGGGCTCTCTGTGGGGAGATCTTTGCAGATGTGGCTGTGATTCCAGCCTCAGATGCTTTAATAACTGAGAGATACCAAGTGAGTAATGAAAAAATGGGTTCTTTTTAAACATCTGAGTTTTTGTATATAGTTCTTCTGACAGACCTTTGATGGGCTGATTTCTCTGTAACTTCTCTTCAGCCAGCTGTGCTGTGCAAAACAGTTGGGCTCTTGCTCCTTTCATTGACTGTAAATATTTCTCCCCTCCCAACCCATCTGGCTCTTTCACATACTCAAAAGACTCTCCAGGTTATTTGTTGTGACCCAAGGGGAACCTAAGACCCACATCTGGACCGATGCCTGCGAATGGGACACGGGGGTTAGGTGGGTGGGTGTTGGGTTAGGCTCTGAGTGTGTTGGTGAGTGGTCAGTGGGAGCTGGCAGGGCTGCATCCCAGTGCTGCCTTGTGAGGCTAGCTGCATTTTTCTTGAAGTCTGTAGCATCAAAGGGCTGATCTGCTCTGACCTGACCCACTGGTGTTGGGTGGTGAATGGCTTTGTCCCCACTACTCCTTTGTGCTTTGGGCTAGGTGTTCATCCCAGGGGACAGAAAGGGCATCTGAAACTGAACTTAAAGACCCTGAGGAAGCACTTGCTGAGCCAGCTGGGACGGTGCTGGTTGCCTGCCACAAGTGTCCTCCTGTGCCTGAAGAGTGTGCGTTGCTGTTTGCTGCCTTTAGAAACCTTCTTCCTGGCCAGCCCTGCTGGCTGCTCTGTGTTTCAGGGGGGTGTGGAGAGCCCTCGCTGGGCACTGCTGTCAGCAGGGTGTGCTAGGTGAAGGTGCAGTGGGGCAAATCCTTTTGCAGCCTGGTGACACAGACCAAGTCAGAGCCAAACCAGCATCAAATACCCCATGGCACCACCCTTTCCCAAAGGGAGGCCCCTCTTTTTGCAAAGGGTGAGCTCTCCCTGCTTCTGCATGTAACCAGGGGAAGCAGGAGGATGCTAGTGCTCTTTGGCCCTGGGCTGGATCCTGGCTGATGGGCACACCCACCCCAAACCTGCAGTGGATCAGAACTGGGATTTTGCCCCCAGTGACACAAGAGGATGGTGGACCTGCAGTTTTGGGCTGCAGCTGTGGTGATGGATGTTTGCTCCCTGGCCACTCTCAGTGTCTCGGTCTCTCTCCAGCCCCCTCCATTTCCCCTGTGGGGAGCTGAAGGGACACCTGGGTACAGGACTGAGAACATGAGGTTCCAGTTCCGTGGTGGGGAGGGTAAAGCCCCGTTGTCCTTCCTTTTCATCGGTTCCTCCCTGTGTGTGTCTGTCAGCCCTGGCTCTGAGGAGCTGTGCTGGAAGGTGGTGCTTGGTGCCTGCTCCACTCCCAGTCCCCAGCTCAGGAGGGATTTGGGCTGGTGGGCACTATGTGGGATTGGGCTGCAAAGCTTCTCAGTCCCTTTCCTTGCTGATGTGAGATAAGAGAAGGTGACCTGCTCCTGAGTTTGTCGGGGTGTGTCCAGGCTTTTGCTGCCTGCAGGGCTAAGTTCCCTCATCTTTCCCAACAAGCAGTGCTGTGGCAGAGGCCGGGCGTCCTGGCGGGTGGGATAGTCCCAGGGTCTTTAGCAGGCTCAGAGAAGCAATCCTCACGATAGAGGGAGGATTGGCTGCTCCATGGTTGGTGTCTCCCTTTCCGTGGACCATTTCTTTCCAAGATCTTTCAGTATGCTTGTTAGAATATTTTTTTTTTTTAATTTTTTGAATTATTCAAATTATTTTAGTTTAACACAAATTTATTTTCCCTTTTGAGGAAATATTCAGCCGACTTGTTGGCAGCAGTTTGCTGTCTTGTTTGAATTTTTAGTAGCGGGTTTGGGTTTTTTGGTTGTTTTGGTGGTTTTTTTTTTAAATTTGTACTCTTAACTACTTAGTATTTATGCCTCTCTTTCTCCCCATCTCAGTTCAGCATCTTCTGTTCCAGTTCTGGAGTTCAGAAGGTCACCACAGCTGACCAGATAGCGATTTGTCCCTCCTGGCTGTGATGGAGCTTGGTCCTGTTCGTTTGCTGTCATAGTTTTTTGGGTTTGTAGTTTTGTTTTGTTTTTGAATGGCACATTGTAGCAAATCTCCAGGAATTGAATTCCTTCTCAAACGATTTTCTATCTTTTATAAAATCCTGCTAGTATGCACTGAGAGTGACCGCAGTGCACCGCCCTGGGCAGGAGCCGACGGCCCGTCCTGGTGAGGACACGAGTGACCTGCCGCCGCCCCGGCCACGGGCCCGTGTTTTCCCGGGCCACTGGCACGCTCAGGGCTGCACGTGGTAGATCCAGGCCTTACTTTCTGAATCCGATTCGGTTCTGTTTGTCAACAGATGCTCATTAACGTGCTACTTAATTTCGTTCCGTGAGCCAGTCAAGGACTGTTCATCCTTTGAGTACTCTAGAAGTATGTTACACCTGTATACAGTAGAGAGCTTAGCTATTTATAAATCATTGCGTATAATGTACATAGTAAGGTTGTTTAGTATGTTGAACCATGACCTGAATTTTTTTTGTGTGTGTTTCCTTTTGAAGTACTCAAAGGGCTCTGAATGTCACCTCTCTGATCTCTAGTGTTCTGACATCAACAAGCTGTACAATCTTTTTGTTTTCTCTTCAGCAAGCATAAAGGTCTCTCTGGCTACAAACCACAGTGTCCACACACGCTTGCAGAGGAAGATCTGCATGCTGGCAGTGCCTCACCGCACCGGTGAAGCTCGTGTTCATGTTCTCCTGGCAGTAGCCACCTACTGCAGCTGCCTTCTGTTTTTTTCTTCTTGCTGCCCATTATGCAGGGCTTCAATTTTTCGTACCTTTAAAAAAAAAAAAAAGTGTATTTTCTTTGCCCACCATGCTTTAAAAGTCTGAATGGGAGAAAACTCTCAGCAGACAGCAGCTCTTGGCTGCAAAGTTGCCGAAATCTCAGATGTGGATGTTTTTTCTGCCATTGGCTGCACCAGTGCTCCGTGGGCATGGGCAAGTACCAGATCCATCCGCCCCACAGGTCTACGTACTGTAGTTCTCATGTAGTGCAGAAATATTGAGGCATGTGGCTTTCTTAAGGTACACTATGTGTGCTTGCCTGGATTACAATTACAATATGAGACTGTCTTTTTTATCGCTTATTACTAGCTTACCAATAACCTGTATAAGTAATGTAACTCACATCTTTGTCATCAAAACCTTTTCTCCCCACCCCTTTATTTATCAAGCATAATATTACATATTAAGGGACAGAAAAATAGACCTTTGTAGTATACAGCAGGATGTTGCTAACAACGTTTTAAATGGGAAGTAAAAACTGCTCTGAAAAATGCCATGACAAATGACTTTGTTGGCACCGTGTTCATGCGCATGTATTTTTTTCTATTTTTTTTTCCCACTTTTGTCATGTTACATCCATATCTGTATTTATATCTTATTTGTTTCACTTTTGAGTGTATCATGGCAATTGTACAGATGGTTTTTGTTAACATTTATGTGATAGAATTTGCTAAAAAAAAAAAGTTAAAATAAAACCTTTTGAGTTTGCCCTAGAGCATGTAGAAGTTTGGTGTCTTTTGAAGGGAGAAATATTAAAGTAGATTCATCGTCCAACTCAGCTCCTCGTTGCAGCAGCCATTGCTTGTAAAGGCTTTGTTCTTACTCCTGCCCTGGCTGCTGGCTTTTCATGTATGGGAGGGTGCATGGTGGGCTCACTGTCTCCTACAGGGACCAGTCTGTGAATGGCCATGGGGCCAGTCCAGCAGCTGCTCTCTTGAGTTGCTGACCTTTTGCTGTCAGCTTTTGAAAGCTTTTGGGAAGTCATGATTTTAGGGGATTCTTGTGATGTTACAAGCTGGAGAGCCATGTGCTGTTTGAAAGCTGATAGCCTCATGCAAAGTCATGTAACTCAGGGAGCAAGAGCTTCAAAAGATGGATATGTGCTGAGGCTTGTTAAGGGAATTGCAGAGTTTTTAAAATACATGGCAGTAGAAATGGGTGATGAGGTGTCTGGGGAGGTGAAGGTGTGCTGGGAACTGCACAAGTCTCTATGCCTGGTACCAAAACTGAAAACTTGAATTTGAAATGGCTGGGGAGCCTGAGAGCTCAAGCACTTGTGGGTTACTCTGGGGGAATAATAGCTCATCATGATTTCAAACCTGCAGTGAAGCTGTGCTCCACACTAGGGAAAAGGATCGCCTAAGGTGTGACTTGTACCTTGATGCTGTTCCTTTAGCATCAAGGTGAGAGGTCCTCAAGTATGCTGTGGTGGGTGCAAGGAAGTCAGGAGAGCACAGGAGGTTCAGATTTCCTATGGAGGCTTTTCTGTAGGTATTCCCAGACAGAGGAGTGCATGGAGAGTGTTACTGCACGTGAGCACAGCATGTAGGACACAGTGGTTCTCCTCGTGCTGGATAAGACACTGCTAGATAAACTAATCCTTCACTCCTCCTGCAAGAGGACTGTTTTGTCTGTCGTTTTTACTCTGCAGCTAGTTACTGAGCTAGAACAAGTTTAACAATTTTTTTTGAAAGTTTCAGACCAGCAATAGTTTTGTTTAGCTGGAGACCCTTCACAGCATCAGCAGCTCTCCCTCGTGTCTCCTGGCGGCCACCAAGCACTGCCCGTGCCAGCCCAGGGACTCTTCTGTGTCAGGAGTCAGGGACCCAAGTAGGAGTGAGGAGCAGTGATCCCTGCTGCAGATGGACTGTCCCACCCCTGCAGTGGCAGGGTCTTTTGTGACTCTCCTCTGTGTCAGAGCACTAAAGGGAAGGTCCACCCTTGCCCAGTGACCCTGGTGCCTTCCAAGAGCACTTCCCACATGTTTGTTTTTTTTCTGAGCAGTGCCAGGTACCTGTGGCTATAAGAAAGAGAAGAGAGGATGAACAGAGCACTGTCTCTTCTGTGCCTTGTAAAACTCCAGATGCTGGCCTAATTCAGCCTTACAGCCCTGAGGGATTTGGAGAAGCTCTGAAGTCTGAAGCATTGCAAATGTGGTATTAGACAACTCAAGCTGGGGAGCTGGATTTCACTGACACGTGCTTAAAATGGTCAGTCCCTGCAAAACCCTTTGTGGGGGCTGAGGAGAGGGACATCCCACAGATGCAGAACTAGGTCATTCTGGCAGTTTGTGTGAGACTCATGCAGAGGGCTATCTGCGTGGCTGGAGGTCTCCTTTCCCTCCAGAGCAGCAAGCAGCAAGGGTTGGATAGAGGAGGCTGGGTGTTCACCCACTCCATCTCCAGAGAGCATCTCTCCATATCCAGAGACTGGATTTTACCAAATCCTTGTGCTGTTGCTCAGGTTATAAGGAAGAAGACCAAGACTGGCCTGCTAGCTCCTCACTAACCATTACCAGATGCACAAGGCTCCTCTCGGGAGGTGTCTTCTCTCAGTAATGGCTTGTTCACGCAGGTACTCGCTGCCTGGGTCTGATCCTCTGCTGAGCTCCTTGGAAGACACACAGATGCAGGTTTGATGCCAAGACCTGCACTTTTGAGGATGCGAGCACAGGCTGCCCATTTTTGCTGCAGGAACAGTACGGCAGAAGGTGACAGTTTTGTGGGATCCAGCTGCAGCAAGTGAAAAGCTCAACAGAAGCACCCAGAGCGGCCGCTCCAAATGAAATACGGGAGCAGGAGAAAACCATCCTCTCACTCAGTCTCTTGGCTCCTTCTGTGCTGGATTTTGGCATGTCCTTTAGGGCTGGGACTGCAGCGTGTTGACAACGGAGTGTTCGTTGAACCATCTCAATGTATCTGTCCTTTGTAGCTCCTTTGTAATGAAATCCCATGTTGGCCTAAGCTACATGATGGCTCCACGGATGGAGAATGAGGACTGGCTGCAATTGCTGGCTTATAGATGGTTTTCCTGGGCTCTACCTACAGTGGAGGACCAGAATTGCTGCCAGCCATTAAAGGTAGTCAGCAGATTCCTGGCAAGTGTGAAGATTTGCTTGAAGGACTTGCAGCCTGGTCTCCTTTCACTTCTCTGTCCTGGAGGATCTGAACTGCTGCTGATTGATTTCTTCACCACCTGGCACTTTGCAATCCCTCAAATCATTTTGCCACCCCCTTCTCTCCCATCAAGGGATGTGCTGAGTTGTGGCTCAGTGCATGTCAGCAGAGCTGCTCACACTCCTGGACCAGGTGCCTTATCTTAATTTGCTCCAGTTAATAAGAGTAAGAAGTTTTGGCTTAAAACCCCTGAGAAAGTGCAGCTCAGCTGATCAGTGGTAACTTGCTAAGTTAAATAATTCCACTGCTTCTTGCTTGATTGTGCAACCCAGCTGCTTGCTTGTGCAAGCCTCGTTTATCCTCCTCGAGCAAATACCACACCCCCCTCTCTTCTCTTTACCAACCCAACACATTTTTCATGCTTTGCCTTTTCCTACACTTCCATGAAGTAAGAAAAGGGCCCTCCCTAGTGAGCACCCCCAAGTCCCAGCAGGAGCCTGCTGGGAGGAGGCTCAGCACAGAAATGCATGTAGTACTGACCTCAGGGGGGAGAGGACAGACCATAAATCTCCATCCCCTGCTGTAATGGGAAAGAAAAAGTCTTGCAAGGCTTTTGGGAAGCTGCTGGGGCAACATGGACATGGAAGTCAACCCAAGAGTCAGGCTAGGATGGGGGAGGTCTCTTGCCAGCAGACCCTGGTGGTTGTGTGTTTGCTTAGATCCAGAGAAAGACCATTACTCCTTGTGGTCCTAGTCACAGATCCATTCGTGGTTAACGTGGGGTCATAGTTAGTATGTGTGTGTAAAACAGGCTGGGGAAGGCTGTTGCAGTAGCAGGGTCAGTGTCTGAGTGCCTGTAAGACGCCCAGCTCTCCCCCGCCAGGGCAGTGCTCGTGCGTGGACGGGAGGGCAATTCCACCCTTGCAGCCACTGTGCAACCCTGGACCACTGCAGCTGCAGCACAGGGGATGCTTAAATGTTTCAGGCTCTCCCTGAGGACCTGACTGCAGCCAAAGGCTCAGGAAATATTGATCAGTTAAACCCTTACGCAACGTTACTCTGCTCTCCACACTGCTTTGTCAGAACTTGGCAGGTACTGAAACGGGCCAAGCAAAGCCATTGCTTTCCAAAAAAGGGCTATTTATATCCAAACGTGAGTGCCAGCCCATCAACCACAGCCAGTGACTCAGTTTGCTGCCCAGCACAGAGGCCAGTGGGAATGGGCTCTTGTCCCTTGGAGCAGGCACGACGCATGAGGAGGATGCTCGTGGGGCTTCGACCCGCCGAGGGACAGGGGCCCGAGGCTGGAGGGCTCAGCAGGGAACAGCCCCCGGGCTGCTGAGGAAGGGTGAGAGCTCGCCTGGGAGCAGAGGGCAGCAGGCAGCAGAGGGGAAAGCAAAGGCAGCGTAAACCAGCCCGAGCTAACGTGGGGCTGGGGGGATTACAGGGCACCAGGGAAGCTGCTCACAAACACATCAGGGACAAAGCAGCCCTCCAGAGCTGAGGGGTAATGAGTAATTAATGAGGAGAAGGATGAAATTCATAATGACTCAAAAATGGCCGAGATAATGAACCCCTTCTCTCTAAATCCACCTTTAACAAGAAAGCTAAGGAAAAGGATTTAGATCAATTAAGAAGTAAAGAAAAGCAATCTTGTAAAAATAGCTATTGATACAAGCAGGTGGGAGAACAGCTGGAAAGTCTCTCTGTGGCAGAGGCAGCAAATGGCTGAGACCTGTAGCTGAAGAGGTTTGGGGGGCTGAAGGTTTGATTCTTAAATGATGGAGAATTGCAGTGAAACCTGGCAGAGCCAGCCTCATGCTCATGCAGCCTTCCCCACGCAGGGGGTGTGGGTGGTCCTGGACCAGCCGGCCTCAGAGAGCCACCCAGCCTCTGGGGCTGAAGGAGGTGAAGTGCAGTGAAAAACACTCCCTGCTGCCCTGATGCTGGTGCCAGCCCAGGAGCTGCATTGCTGGTGAGGTGGGACAGCCTGAGTGAGCCCAGCAGGCAGCAGCTCTCACTCGGCTCCACCACCTCCACCACAGCCAGCGGCTGCTGGGCAGGTGCCAGCGCCCAGCTCTCAGCTAGGCAGCTGTGGCACTCGCTCTCACAGGGTGGCTGGGGTCAGGAGGGGCAGTTACAGATCATCTAGTCTATTCCCCCTCCTGTGGGCAGGGACATCTCTCACTAGGTCAGGTTGCTCAAAGCCCCATCCAACCTAACCTTGAGCACTTTCAGTGATTGGACATCCACAACCTTTCTGGGCAACCTGTTTCAGTGTCTCCCTGCTCATCACAAAAAATTTCTATTTTACATCCAACGTAAATTCTCTCTTTTTCAGTGTTGCAGCCCTTTCTCTTCTACTGCTGATAAACTGGATTATGCTGTATTCTAACATAGCATGGTAGAGTTAAGCACCTTTCTTTTCTGTTTGGGGTGCCCCAAGACTTAACACTAGGGTTTGGGTTTTTTCATAATCATGGTCACCCTCCCTAGATGTGTCTCTACTGCCACCACTCTTGGTGAAATGCAGACCTGGAAAGCAGGAGGCTGAGCAAACTGGCAATACCCAGTTTTTGTATTTGAGAGCTGTGTATGGTTTAAAGGCCCCCGTAAGTGACAGCAGGGAGAGCAGCAGTCAAAGGGGAGCTTCAGGAAGGTGTTTCTGGACCTGGGGATGTGCTGACTGCCTCTTGCAGGAACTCACCACAACCTTTGCTTGGCTCCTTGTCCCAGCTGTTGGACTTGCAGGGCACTTGCAATGTGAACTCCATGGTTTTTGGTGTTTGCATAACCTCTCTTTGGAAACACTAATAGATTTAACAAACCACTGCAAATTTGGCAGGGAGCTGGTGATGATGCCTGGCTGTCCTCTTGCTGATGAGCTCTGGGGTGACCATGGTGGGGAGCAGCAGGAGGTAGGGGCCACAATCCACTCCCATGGGTTGGAGCAGCCCTCCATCAGCTGCAGCATCAGCAGCCACTTGTGGGCAACGGACATGCAGTGGCCCTCAAAGTGACCTTACCTTCAACCTGCCAAAGCTCAGGGGTCACAGAAGAGGCTGGAAACTTTGGAGCTGACCCTAAACCTGTTCATTACCTCACAGTTGGAGGAAATATATTTGGCTCGCAGTGGCTGCCCTGCAACAGGACACAGGGATATTCTCTTCTGTGTCCTGCTGACCCAACTTCTTTATACTTAAAGACTCATCTCCCTCCTTATTGTCCCTGCTGAGGAGTAGTTCCTGTAAGGTCCTTCATGGCTGGACCTGCCTCCTTCCCCCTCCACCTGTACCCTGGCATTGAGGCTCTCCTGCTCCCCCATGGCACAGGCTGGGACTGGCTCAGCATCTCTGGGAGGGTTGGTGCTTGGGCTGAAAGGGTTAAACAGATGGCCCTGTCACAGGGGCAGTTTCTCCACTGCCGGTCTATAAATAGGAGCTGGGTTTCTAATCTGCTTGCCACTCATTTCCACTCCCAGCCAGTTTTTTCCTGCTTTTTCCTGCAGGGAGATACCTGCAACAGCAATGGTCTGCAGCCCCACGGACACTGCTGGGAGAGAGAGGTGAGCAGACAAGTCCTGCCATCTGCCAGTCCTCCTGTAACCCATACTCATTTAAAAAAAAAAAAAAACACAAAAAAACCCAAACAAACAATTAACGGAAAAAAGAGGGGAGAGAAACAAAGCCCTCCCCTGGCAGGGACTCCATGAACCCCATCTGTGCTGTGAGTCCCCAGCCCACTTTTTTACTCCTTGTCTTGCCTCTCCAGAGCCGCCTTGGAGTTGTCCCTTGTTTTGGGACAGGTGAAACCCTGGTCCAAGCACCGTAAGCTGATGTTGAAAACCAGGCTCCACTCCCTGTGTACAAACTCTTCACCCCGCAGCTGGAGGAGAAGTGGGGAGTGGGGACTGGCAAGTCTCCCATCTGCCTGGCGTCCCCCACGCCTCCTCCACCTCTCCACCCGTGCTAGTAACTCCATCCCTGCCCAGTGACAGCCAGGTCATAACGCCTGGTGAAGGGCGTGAGGACCTGCTGGAAGAGTGCACTGGGAGTTCACAGAGAAGGGCTGCAAAAAAAGGCTGGCTTCACACTGGGATGGGGAAGACGTGGGCAGGCTAGAGGGTGGCCAAAAATCAGGGAGGACATGGTGACTCCCAGCAAGCTTGGCCTGGGTTAGGTAATGGGTGACAGAAGGGGCCTGGGGAAACATGAGAGCAGACCTCAAATATGCAAGAGGTAAATGCAGAGAGGAAGGATGTTCTCCTCTTGATGAATGAGGCAAGAGGTCTTGGGTTTAGCAAGAAAGACTTAGATGAAGAAAACTTGTTAAGCTGGAATAATAACATTGGCTTGTTTCCAGGCCTAACACTGACAAACATAATTTGATCAAGTGTGTGAAGGGGAGCGTAACTCTTAAAGAGTGAATGAGCCAGTGGGCAAATCCCTTTGTTGTCTCAGCCTGATAGACGCTGGTCCACTTCACCTGAAATCTCAGTTTGGAAGAGCTCTTCTGTTGACAGACAAGGAATACACTGGAGGGGAATTGGCCAAAAAGTGGGGAGGTTCATTGCATGGCGCCTTGTGAGCACAGTGTCCATGTAGCCAGGTCAGGAGTGTGTCCCAGGGGCCTTTCCCCATGCGCCCACCTTGAGCTTCACTGCTGTTGACAGATGCTTACCAAGGCTGCTGACTCACCAAAATAGAAATGTTCTGCCAAAAATGTTGAGTTTGATAAAACTGTTACTGGGATCCTGCTGGCCTCCCTGACAGCTTGGCTCTGCACCCTGCATTTGGAGTAGCTGCTGGGAGGGAGGTTGGTCTTCACAGCCAAAGGAGCATGGTGCGTGGGGCTCCCAGGGTGATGGCTTCACTGAGGCTCTGAATGGGCCACACCATGCCAGGGCACCTTGGTGGCATCTGCAGCCCTGCACCCTGCAGCACTCTGCCTTGCAGCTGCCCTGAGTGCTTGTTGTGCTTGCAGGGAACATGTCTTGTTTCAGACACTGAACCTTTCTTCCTCAAAATCTTGACTTTTTATTGACTTCGACTTTTTTAGGAATGAAAATTTAGTCTCCTGGCCAGCTTCAGCTTTGTCTTGCAGGACTAGCCTGAGCTAAGGGTGCTGTGCTGGAGGCAGTCAGATAGGGATGCCTCCATCTGCATCCCAGCTCCTCTTGCCCTAGGAGGACAGGGAGCACCTACCCAGGATGACAGCTGCAGCTATTTATTCCCTGTCTTGCAACAGTCTGGTTCATCAGGCCAACAAGAAGAAACAAAAGAAGGCAGTTATATGCTTTGTAGAGCTAACCCAGGTAAAGAGAAAGCCCCACTTGCTTTTGCATCCCATTGACCCTGGAGAAGCAGCACTAGCCCAGCACAGCTTGGCTCCCAGCTGGCTTAGCCTGTGCTGTGCTCATCTGAGCCTCTGTGAACGCCCCAGAGCTGGGGCTGAAGGTTTGACCACCCTCTTGCTTGCTCAGCTGTGCCCTCTCATTGCCATGGGGTACTCCTGGGACCATAAAGGGCTCCTGGTGCCTCTCCACGTGTCAGCTTTTGCTCAGCCTCAGTGAAAAAAAAGCTAATTTGGCATCTAATTCTCCACTACTGCCTCCAACATCCCTGGGACAACCTGAAACCAGGCAACCGGGTTCCTCTGCACAGCTGGGCCAGACGTCTCCTTGCATCACGGAGGACCCACAAGCTCAGTTTCCTTGCCTGTGTTCCCCTGAGCTGTTGTACCCACAGCTCCTCCATGGGTTAACAGCTGCATGGCCCCTGAAGGCCCCAGCCCTGTGAACCCTTTGCACCCCAAACCTCTTCTGAAAGCAGCAATTCCTCTTTTCTCTCGAGTCATGTTATTTGTGCCAACATGTGAAAAAAGTATTCTCAGATACTATTGAATGTGAACAATATGGAGCAACACCTAACCCCAAAATGCTGCGTGTGATCAAGGGCTGCTCTGCTTGGAAGATGTGGAATTCCCAGTGTGTAACTGCAAGGATACCCATCTCTCTCCTTCACTTATGGTTGATCCCCACAGCTGCCTATCCCCACAGAATTATAAACCTCAAAAGCCATGTCCCTGTTTCCTTTGTGTGTTCAGCTGATTTCCTTTGGTAAGCAATCATCTGCGGGCTCGCACAGGCTTGGAGAGAACCACCACCATGTGGCTGGGATGGCAGGAGCTGCACTGAAGGGTTGTCTGAGGCTTCATGCTGTCATTGTTTGGGACACAGTGTCACGAAACAGGTTGTTAGATCACAGCTGGACCCAGGGCAATGCCTGGCTCTACTGCCAGATTTCACAGCTGAGGGATGTTTTTGACTTTTGTTGTTGTTCACCAGTCCCCACCACTTCTTGTTGCAGCTCCCTGGTTTATATCTGGCTGTAGATGGTCCCCACTAAAAGACCATAGTGGCGTCTGTCTCTGGAAGTTCAATGCAGCTTGAGAAGTTCATGGAGGATTCCTTTCCTCCAAGGTTCTTCACCATGCTGGTGAGCCAAAGCTGCTCCTCTCAGGTGGGGGCTGAGAGCCAGGAGGTGGTGTCCTTCACCTCCTGCTGCTGAGAGGGGCCTGGGTCTTTCTCCTGGCTAATCCTGGATGTTCCAGCAGTAGGTGACAGGTCCAGTGTTTCCTCTAAGCCCAATCCAGGCTAGCAGGAGGTGAGGACAGGACAACCCTTTTTCTTCTGAGCCATTTCCTGAAATCCAGCCCATACCAGGGATGAATCCATGCTCGGAGCAAGAGGGAGTGCTGGAAAGGGATCCCTGGAAGGGATCTCATCTCAATCCCTGGTAGCTTTACAACCAGGGGAGAGTGCTTTGGGTCTCCAGGCAGTTTTCTGAGCATGGTCAGAGGATCACTGCAATGAAGGGATGGAAACTTCACAGCAGTAGGTTTAGAAAAGTGAAACCCCTGTGAGTCGCTTGGCTCTTGCTGCAGCGTGAGAGCCAGATTCCTCTTGCTTGCTCTGGGATGCTGCTGCAGACCAGAGCAGTCCCTTGAGTGGTGCTGCTGGCATGTGGGGATGTCCTCTCAGTAGCGCTTTGCCCTAGACCCATTACTGGCACGTGGCTTCTCACTCCATTTCCTTTTGCATTTGGCAATCTCCATGTTTTGGGCGAGTGCTAAACATTAACTTAGATTTGTACTTAGTAACTTGGTGGTGTGTTTGGAGCCCAGAGCACGGGGAGGGGACGTGCTCAATCCCCTTCCCTTGGCCCTGTCAAAGGTTTAGGGATGCCAAAGCAAGAGAGTTTCACTGTGTGCACCAGCATTCCCCGAGCACAGCCACCTGAGCTTGGCCAAAGGCTTATCCAGGTATCCACCAAGTGCTGCTTCTAGACACCAAAAATCTTTGACTCCCTTGATTAACATAACGAGATGGACCTTGCTGATTTGAAAGCAGAGCGAAAAACCTTCTCAGCAGAAATCAAAGCCCTGGAGGGGACCGGTATGTACAGGAATGGCATTAACAACTAATCCCCTCTAATCCAAGATGACATCCTTATCACATGAGGGCATAAAATGTAATTAGACTTATATAGTGCTATCTCCAGAGTGCTAAGCAAATATTAACCAATCCATCTTCCCAGTGCTCCTGTGGGGACAGCCCAGTTAGCCTGGCTGTGCAAGTAGGTGAACCAAGGCATGGGGTTGTGCTCTAGCAGGGCTGTTTTCTGGGGGAAGCCACACAAACCTCGCATCCTAAAAAACCCAAAAATTAGCAAAGCATTTATGACCACTGGGAGGTCTTCTGGGGACATGGAGCATGTCTTCCTTCAAGGAGATGGCAAGTCACTGCTGTTTCCCTGCATTTTCTGGATCCTTCCACAGCTATGACATATCCGCAGGCAGATAAAACACATGTTCAGATATGGGCTTCCTCTATTGTTAAAACTTAAATGATATCCAACACTGGCTGGATATCACTTAAACAAGTTTAAACAGTAGAGGAGCCCTTTTTGTATTAGGGTTTGTTATCTAACCTGGCTTATACCTCCAGATTTGCCCCATCTCACAGAAGGCACCCTTGCTGGGGAGCTTTGTTGTCCTCCCTTCAGCTCTCTGAGGTTAACTGGCCCTGAGACGGGTAGTGTAACTTATGGTCCCTGCCTGTGTGGAGTGATGCCACTGCTTTTGGGATTAAAGCCAGCAGGCAGGCTTTACAGCCTGAGCTGAGGTCTCTGTCCCACTGTGCTGAAGGTATCTGGAGATGGGCAAGGAGCTCTGCCTCAGACACTGCCTGCATAATACCTTTCACCAGGCTGTGGTGGTGCTTTTATTTAACAAAATACAGAGCCTGATCCACTTTGAGAAGCAGGACCATTTGCAGCAGTGGGGGATGTGGTCCTCTTATCAACAGTTAGCATCTGATGCCCTCCACCAGGAGCTGCTTTTGACGGAGGAAGACACACAACTGCCACTGAATTTCTCAAGGCCTTGGGATAAGGTTATTTTTCCTGGGCTGGCAATGATCTCTGCTTTAAAAACAGTTGGATGTATTTGAGTATGAAGTACAAGTATCTGGGCTCTACCAGTTTTTGAAATCAAAAATACCCACCTAAAGGCTACTGGCATTTGAGAGACAGAAAATTTAACAGGCTCCTCTTCGTTGGGGACACAGTGGTGTCAATCCTTTGCCTGGAGGACATTACCCTAGAAAAATCTGTCACAACGTACATCTACCAGAGGGCCTGAGAGAAGCTGTGCAGTGCAGGGTGAGGAGGGACAGTTGCAGTGTCCCCTGGGTGCTTTCTGGCTCCAGGCCACCTCTCCCTGCTGCTGCTGCTGCTCCCACACCCTGCAGAAACTGGTCAGTGAATAGTTTGTTTTATTTTTCCCCTGGGACATTACAAAGTGGTGAAGGTTTGGATTCATGAGTTTGTTTGCTTTATTAATAAAGCTCCAGGTTTTCTGAAATAGAAGATGCCATCTGCAGAAAACTTTGAACTTTTCCAGGCATGGGGTTGGAAGGAACACCATCAAGGCGGATATACGTTGAAATGGTTCATGGAAAGCTGTTTTGCTGCTGGTCTCTTTGGAGCTGAGACTATGTTATGTCCTCAGTGGTAGTCATACATCACTGGGCAGAGGGCAGGATCTGTTTCCAGCCCCCCCCTTAGCTTCCTCCCACACTGCTCCCCTTAGTGTCCTGGCACTGCCAGTTGCATGGCCATGCTGAGACAGATCCAGGGTCTGAACTGGCTGAGAAGCAACCTGAAGACCCAAGAAAAAAAAAAAAAAAAAAAAGAGCTTTTTCTTCTCATGGAGAAAGCCCAGTTCTCAGAGGGTGCTGCTGGCGCGGGCAGGGGAGAGGTGCAGCATACCCTGGGGTGGGTGTATGGAGGTGCAGGGGAGGCAGTGCTGCTACCTGGGCAGGACTGTGTCACCCCAGAACCCACTGTGCGACAGCTCAGCTGCTAACAAGTCACTGCCACAGCAGGTTTCTGCCTGCTGAGGGGCTGCTGCTAACTCTTGTCTAGGATGGCCGCTAAAACTCTACACTTAAGCAGTTGCCCTCCAGTTGTGAGGCAGTTTAAACCCACAACTGCCCAAAAATTAGCACACTGCAGAGTAGAGAATGGTTTTAGCCCTTTTAGGCAGCTCACCTGAAACTGCTTTTCTAGCTTTGTAGTGGTGCTAGTGAACTGCTTTAACATGTGTGACTTGGCCAACTCTCCCTCCAAAGGCCATTGAAAATGTTCCCTTTCCTTGCCTGAGGGGCCCTGGCTCCAGAGTCACTGGGTTTCCTCCCTCTGCTTCTGGTGCTCAGGCTGCCCAGATTAAATCATGTATTGAAAAATTCCATGACAGCTTCCAACCTCAGTGAATAGCACAGTGAAGGCCACTGGAAGAATCTTGCATTATCTAGTTCAATGGGTTTCAACTATTTTCTTTTTGATTTCCAGTAGAGGTGGGAATCCACCAAAAGTCACACCTATAGCCATATTGTCATGTTATTTACTGTTTGATTCCTTAGATCTGAGCCATTAGAAAGCTACTTAAGGAGTCCATCCATCCCCTTCTGTAAATATTATCACAATATGGGTTTTCTGTTGGAATTCCCTATGGATTCCAGGTTATGCTGAACGTTGGCAGCAACAATGCAGACCATTCTTCAACGCAGTTTATGTTTGGGTTTGTTGGATTAAAACTGTGCAATTTTACTTGCTGCTGAGGTTAGGAAAGTCCAGACAAGAAATCTGCAGGCAGAAGAAATGAAGGATCATTTCTTTTGTGTATTTGAAGAACCTAAAGCACAGGTGGAGTATGTAATGACAAAATCAAAATGCTAGGCACTGAGTGAATGGAGGCTATTGTAAAGCAGCTATGAAGGTTAGATATAAATCTAACTGCTCGACGCTATTAAGTAGATTATGTCATTTTGGTTTATTCTATTTGTTCATAACGAAACTAATGGTGCTGTCTGACTCAATAATCTCAGTGATTGCTACTGCTTGCACCAGGTGCTGTGAGCTGGACACTGCTGGATGGAGTCAGCTCCCTGCTCAGTGTTACTGCCTCCCTCTGCTTGTGTTACAGGAAATCCCTTCCCAAGAGATGTTTATAAACTGCCATCAAGTTTCTTAACCTTGTTTTGATAAATGAAAGCAGATGTTTGGCATGATCCATGTGATTAATCTCCAGTGTTTATAGAAAGTGGGACCTGACTGGGATGGTCCAAGGAGTCTAGGACACTTTGCATTCTATCCCAAACAGATGTTTACGTTAGGTCAATAAGGAAGGCAGACCTACACCTTGTAAGCACCTAAAACTGCAACAACCTTATCCTCCTATTTCACACTAGTTCATGTATTTTTCACATCTTTATTTCATCTAGAATAACATATCTTCAAGGCTGATAATTTATTTTATGACAGACTACTTGAACCTATAGCACATAACTCTTGATTTCACTGTTCTGTGATAATACAGTTGTTTAGCTGATACTTTATAAATAGGTACGTCAGGAGTGACTTATTCTGTTCCCTGGTCAGGGGCAGCCTGGAACAAGTCCACATATTTCAGTGTCAGAGGAACCCATATCCTGGGTTTTATTGTTTTATGGGTAGAGTGATGTTCCATTTATATGAACATATGCTGAAATTGAGTAGTAATTTCATGTCATCCTGGCTCTAGAGATGGGAGTAAGGAGAATTGTAAAGAAGATGGTTTGTGCATTAGACTTTTTAATCTCAGCTAATTGATTGCCAATTTAGCTGAGGTGGTTAATAAGTTTGGAGAGGCTGATGGGATGTCTGTCTCAGGACATAATTATTCTGTCTTTCCTTCCTTGAGCTGAAACTAAATGTTCATTAATTGGCACTGATTGATTAAAGTAGAACAAAGGAAAATGTCCTCTGAAAGTCTGAGGCTTGTCTGTACTAAGAAATATGGGAGTGCTTCTAGCCTGAGACAAAATCCTACTGAACATAATGGTTTCTGCTCAGTACAGTGAGCTTTGACTCATCCTCAGTGTCTGTTGTCTCTCTAGTCCAACAGCTGTTCTTCTATCCAACCTAACAGAAACAAGAAATAGGTAGTTTTTGCCACGATATAGCTAGCAGTGACTGAATACTGTGCATCTGAACTGCTGCTGACCTTGCCTAACTACATCATGGGAAAAGCTAAAGCAGTGGTCCCCAGGAGGGTTCTGCAGGGAGGTTAGTTATTTCACTAGGAAAACAAACTGACAGGCCTTGGTTTGGGAGAGGGACACGAGTTCTGTGCTTGGGTCACTCAGATCATCTTATCTGAGGATATTCATTATGGTTCATGCCCTCAGACTGCCATCCCATCCCATCCCATCCCATCCCATCCCAGGAAGTCTTTATGAATACCACAGGGGCACCTTAGTGGTCAGGTGGGGTTTTTTTTTGTGTTAAAGAGATTTAAATTGGTGCTGATTTGTCTTAAAAACATTGGAAACAACTGTGTCTTAAACCTCTGCAAGTATGACTGTCCTGGGTCATGTGGGAATGAGCTAGAGGTGACAAACTTCTCTTGATCTCACAAAGGTTATTGTAAAGAAATGTCAATGTACCCCAGTGCTGCTGTGGAGAGATAAAAGGTCTGATCCTTCTTTCACCTACATGGCTTTTACATTTGTGTAGCTCCACTAATTTTTGTCGAGCAGTTCTTCAGTTTCTCCCTGTATTCTCAAGAAGAAAGCAAAGTTGCAGAGTTCAGTGTGGCACATCCCACCTTGGAAGAGCTGGCCTCTGCCTGGTGTGATGGTACGGCTGCTCAGCAGAACCAGACTCTGTAGGGTGGGACTCACGACCCTGGGGTTTATTCACAGATGGGTCACTGTCTTGGTGATGGGACGTCGGTTTGCCCTTTAGTTTCCTCACCTGGAAGGTAAGATTATTTGCTTGTTACCTAGTGTTAGTGCCATATTTGCACGTGTAGGGTGCATCCACACTGTGTGCTATGATATAAATTTGACACAAATGTATGAACTTGCCCCACAGGACTCACAGAGATGAGAGGTGATACCCTGTACAAGCAGGAAACCTGAGATATAGGAGGATGGGAAAAGGAATCTTGAGGAAATAAATGCAATTGTAATTAGGCAGTAAAAAGGAATCTCTACTCGCCTCACCTTACCTTACCTAATTTTGCAGGGGATTTGGGATGCTTCATTTTAGACTTAGGAATTGCTGTGCAAACACAATAAAGAAGACTTCAATTGTGTTCATAAAAAATGAGGGAATAACATGTTGTTAGAATAATTGTGCAAATTACTGCCACTACAAATTTGCTTTTATGTATGGATATGACATATTATGCTGGGAATTACTACAGACTGTATGTAGCTAATACAAAAAAACCACACTTACTTTTCCAGTTTATATTCTTGGTTCTGCATTTGTTGTGTGAATCATCTAATTAGAGCATTTCTATAAGAAAAACCTCATTTGATGGAACAGCACTTTGAAGCAAAGACCAAATATTATAGTAATAATGATGCTTATTGTTTCCTCATATTTTGAATTTTCACAAGTCATAGTGAAGTTTGTGAAGGACTAGTCCTGAAAGCTGTAAATTGTGGTTCTGCTAAGGTACAAAGAGCTCTCTGAGGGACTACTGAAAGGCATTTTGAGTATGTGAAGGGTCTTAAAATGTTTTTCCTTTCAAGGAATTTAAGCTGTCTTGAAAGTGTTTAAGGGGAGATGAAAGGTTCTGTAATGTACTTCTTCATGCTTTGTGCTGTCCTACAGCAGATAAATCTCCTGGGATGGAGCATTTCAAATCTTTCTACATGCTCCGCTGTGTCTAATTATTATCCTGGAATAGTTTTGTGTTTGAGAAGTTTACACTGGAGAGGATGTGTCTGCTTGTCATTGTTGCTTTGCCAGGTCTAAATGATAATAATGCCTTTCCTCCAGGGTTAAAATAACCACTTCTCAGATCATTTTGGCTCAAAAGTCTCAATGGGGCAGGAGAGCACAGGCAGTAGAGCAGTAAGTAGGCGTTTTACTACGAGCCTCTTCAGAAGCTGTGAAGCTGTGGGTATCCTATGTGTGCTTGGGCATTACCTGTGTGGTGAGACCTGGACATTGTCTTGAACAGGACCGTGTGGAACAGTAAAACCTGTGTCAGGACTACAGTGTCTCTTGCAGCTGGATTTCATACACTTGTTGAAATGTTGGTGGGAATTGCATGTCCCAGTCTTCTGGATGTCCCTAATCTAACCTTCACCCAAAACCAGGGCTGGAGCCTACATTGGATTGAGTCAACCATGGTTCTGTCTGCTTGGTTCTTGAATACCTACAATGACAGTGATGCCACAACCTGTCTGCTAACCTGCTCCCGTCCTCTGGTGAATAAATTTTTCCCAATATTCGACCTATTCAACCTAACCCCTAGGTCACAGTTTGTGGCTATTGCCTCAATCACTGTTGCTACTGAGAAGGGTTTGGCTCCTTCTTTCTTTAACTGCCTTTGCATAGCTTTTGGACTACTTCTATGCTGTCTTAACATCATCACCATCAGACTCAGCAAGCCTGATGCTCTCAAGCTCTTCTCACAGGAGAAATGCTCTAGGCCCTGAGTGTGTCAGCAGTTCACCTGCTGGATCCTGTCCAGCTTCTCCACCTCCCTCTTGAATGAGAGGCTCAAACAGGTACAGTCTCACCAGTGGCAAGCAGAAGGTCCCTGATCACTTCATATCCTGCATCACAAGGAGTGTTTTGCCTCATTTGTGGTGAAAGGGAACTGTTGTCTTCTCTTTAAGTTGGCTTTCAAGATAACCCACAGGTCCTTCTCAGTAAGGTTGCTCTTCAACGAGGTGGTTTCCAGCTTGAACTGGTACTTGGGATTATTCCAGTTTAGTGCAGTACTTCACATGTCTCTGATAAACTTCATGAGGTTGTTGGCCTCAAGTTTCCCAAGGTCCTGTTGGGTTGAAGCATGGGTACTCAGAATCCCAAACACCCCACCTAATCTGGTGTTGCCTGCAAATTGGCCAAGGGTACCTTCTGCTTCTTGTTGAGGCTTTTCAGGCTCCCTTTCCACAAGGAGGGAGGACACAGTCTTGGTCTGTGGGATCTATGGACTAGACATCCTCTGGCACCTCTTAGTGCTCTTTCACACACTCTGGCAAAGCTGGCATAAGCAGTCCCTGCTTCAGCCTGGCCCCTGGCTGCTCCATCCTTCCCTTTCCACTCCCTGGTTGCACTGACACCAGTGTTTGGGGCAGGTGGCAAATCAGACCAGTGGGCAGATGTGGGATACATGCAGCCATCACAGATATTTTGTTTTGGCCACATTTGGGGTTTTTTTTTTGCTGGGAAGTAAATCTTCCTCAGACAGTGGAGCTGTGAGCAGAGCTGGTCTGTTTTCAGCCCTGGGTAAGGACACTTTGCCTCTGGCTGCTGCTCCCCACGAAGCACGGGGCGGTGATGGTGCCCCTTGCTCCACCAGCTTGGTGTGTGCAAGGCTTGGTTGTACTTTTACCCCACTGTGGGCAGGCCAGGCGAGGCTGCTCGGAGCAGGCAGCACACCCGCTGACCTTGGGCAGAGGGAGCATAACTAACCCCCAGGACACATACTGGGCACAGCTGTTTGCAGAATCAGTGTCTGCTGCTGGCCAAAAAAGACACACTTTTTTTTTTATGTTGGTGGTGCTTGTTTGTTTGGTTGTTTTTTTTTAAAGTCATGTGCTGCTCTCCTACTAAGGCTGCCAGCTCTGGAGACCTCCCCTGCATCAACGTAAACACAGCTACTGTGTGTGCTGGTTCCCCTAATTGCAGCCTGTAGCTCACAATGAGACAGCCAATGCCAATAGATGTATAACGAGCACTTAGCACTTATTTGGTCATCCAATCATTGATCATCCTCATTGTGTAAATATTTTTTGTTTCCACAGCAAAATGACTTTAAAAGAAATATTCACCAGGAAGAAAAAAAAATTGTGATGCTGCTGATAAAATCAGGACAGTCAAAGTGATTAATATGACATTGGGGAAAGCTCACAAATGAGGCTTAATTTCTGTGGCCAAAAGACCTCGTGGATTCATCAGTGCTTGGTTGTGCCTGGAAATTCAGTGGCAGCTGGAAATTTGATGGTGACCTCTGATAGGCGAGAAAATGATGAGGGTTTTAATGAATGACTTGAATAAGAAAATAAATACGCCCGTCTGTGCGATATTCTTCCTGATGTTTGTTTTGCTATTAAGTTGAGTTAATGTGGTTCTCATTGTGTCAGGATGACTGTGTTGACAGCACATCACAACATATGAGCAGTTTGGCTGCTGGGGAAGGGGATGCATTGCCTTCGACACACAAGACAGAGCAGAGAGGTGACTCTAATGGGAAGGCATTTGGAATTCTCTGGTGAGGTGACGTCAGAGATCATAAAGATAGAAAGGATCTCTGTGAGCATCTTTGTTCTGTGTCTAACTGGCCACAGGACCTAAGTGAATTCCTTTCTGTTCAACTTCTTTTTTTTTTTTTTAGGCGAAAAATTTCATCTTGATTTATATCTAGAAAATGGGGATGGGGTAAGGGGGCTTTAACCAGAAATTATGGAAAAGTTGTACTACTGGTTAATTAATTTCCTTGCTAAATTTGGCAGTCTGATTATTAATTTGCAGTGTTTATTCCCATGCTGTTATATCTTTGCTGTGAGGTTTAGGAGCATTTGTTATGAAATGTTGATTTCCCACATGAGTATTTATAGACTATGTTTAGAGTCACCTGTTAATCTTCCTCTGGGTAAAACCAAACTAAGCTCCTTGTTTCTTTCACTCTAAGGCACATTTTTAAGACCTTGTTCATTCTCAGCTTTTCCAGTTCTTCTCCATTTTCTTCCTTCTCAGTAGTAACACTGAGCCTACATTCATACTCTTGGTGGTAGCCATTGCCCTGGGCTGCTGTTCACCTGCTATGCTCCAGGGTGCTGGGAGGGCGATGGGAACCCAGCCAGGCTGTTTTCCAGCTGAAAAATGGAACCGCACAGGATGGATGAGGAGAGCCTGGGGGTTAGTGGGCTACCCAGGAGAGCCTGCACGTGCCACTGGAAGCTGTCTCAAACCCTGTTAAAGGCAAAGCAATGATTTTCCAGCTTTTGGAACAGCAAAGGTTATATAAAAGCTGTTCCTTTCTTCATTCAGAACTTCACAGTTGATGAAAATCTTGGGGTTTCCCTTCTTTCTAGTTTCTGGTGCCTTCGGTGTTTTCTAGGGAAGGCAGAGCAGATTAACCTGTCACAGTACAGCCACTTTCCTTAGTTATCTTGCAGAGCCTACTTAAATATAGTTCCCCCATAGATTCCCACATCCATGGCTGGAAATCTGAGGACTAAAGTACACACAGAGGCAACACAAAAGGCACTGTGCTGATTCTTTTCCTTAAAGCATATTCAGTGCTTGTGTAACCATCCCAATGAGTCTTCCAAAGTCTTTGCAGCTCATTTCAGAACCCTGAAGTTCATCCAGACAGGCTGTAACTATATTGCCCATGCATCAGCAGAGAGCTTGAGTAATCACTGAATAAACTTGACTAATGTTATAATGAGCTAATGGCAGCTTTCGGAAGCTCTTCAATACAGTATAATGTTCAACCTTGATCCTTTAAGTTTATTTTGGGCTTCATGAACACAAAATGGCTTATCTGATATAGAGCTCGTCTTAGAATTTTCAGAAGCAATTCAGATGTTTGTGGTGGAATTCATAAAGGTATAGGCACTTCCTTCCTTTGAATTTGGTGGGAGTTGAGTGCTTAATTACTTCTATCAATCTGAGCTTTTACTCAGCCATCTCTGCAGTGTTACAATGCTCCCACGCTCACATCCCTTTAGGCCCTTGGCTAATGGAAACACCTTTTTTTTTTTTTCCAGAGGAGAAAGGGAACAAAATATGTGACTGTATCTCAGTCACTTCAGTGCAAAGTCTACTAGGCTGACTCTAAGTGTGGAGAAGCTGATCTAAACCTCTTGACTCTCCAGCAAGCAGACAGAGGCCATACATGTTTTCCTCTCAGTGCTTGGCTAAAGGGATTGTAAAGACCAGTGAAGCAGCAGAATGAACTTTTGGGGCAATAACAACTTAAACTGAAAGTGCAGTTATTAATGCTTGGCTTTTTTTTTTTTTTTAATTAAAAGGACTTGCATACTTTAAAATATTGTTCCTCTTTACACCAGCTTGGACTCACTGGCACAGTACTTTTGTGCCCAGGCACAAATATCCACAGAAAAAGCATCTCAACATCCCTTCATAGCATTACCTCATATAGAAAAATCCATCAAAAAGAAAGTATTCACCCAATCCCTTTTAGTTGTATGAGCAGAGCATTTTAACAGGGGCAATTGAACAAGCATCTAAAAAGCAAGATGAAGAGCAACCAGCAGAGGGAAAGAAATTACTTGCACCTGAGTGAGAGCAGAAAAGCAAAGTTGATGCTTGGGTGAGAAAGCTGTGGTGGAGATTTCTTCACTGAGGGGCTATGTTAGGGAAACACTGGGTGAGCAAGGAAGCCTCAGAGAGGGCCAGAGGAGGGCTTGGTCTATATGATATGGAAGATTCTGAAGATCAGGAGAAGATATTTGATGCTGTGTTGCAAACTTCCGTGCTGGTGAAAGAGCAGGAGTCAGACCAGAAGGCAGCTGAGGTTTCTTTCAGGAGAGGTAGACAAAGAACAAAGAAGTCTTTTTTTTTTTTTTTTTCCCCCATCAGATTTGGCTAAGAAAGGGATGGGAGGGACAGGAAGATTTAGAAGACAGAGCTGCTGGCAGAGTCTCTGTAAAATTAATTAGTGGATCTCACCTTATTTTCTACATTCAGCAACAGGCCAGAGAGGAAATGAATGGGATTATTTAAAAGTCATTTTCCCTTCGACATATTTACTTTCTAAAAAGAAAATAAAGAAAATATTTACATGCCAGACTTGATGGGATCCTTTCTTTTGTACAGTGTGGCCATTTACTCTTACATTGAACTTTGTGTTTCTCCAGTCGGTGCAGCAAACTACTCAAACTGTGGAAGGATATTTACTACTTAGAGAAGTCCTTGGACACCTCAGCAAACTTCATCTTGTTTCTCTGTCCAGGAACTATATATAGACTTTGCTTAATCAAGGTCTGAGCAGCTGCTGCTGCTCACTTGTTGTGTGAACAGAGCTAAATAGTTTTAAGAGTATAAAAAGTGACAAGATAAGTCCAGCTATTTTGCTTTGAGAGAACAAGGTGTTTGTCTAGATGTGTAGCAACAGGCGAGTGAGCAACTACTTTAAGGCCACATTTATTTGTGCCATTTTTTAGTCTAAAAGAGACAAGCAGCTATAAATAATTAATCTTTGTCCTGATACAGCTAGGATAGGGTCCATTTTCACCAGAAGCTGAGAGAGTGCCTCAGCTGGGATAGAAAACCCAACCAGCTGAGAGATTATTTGATACCATCCTGATGTCACGCCTGTGATATAAGTATCAGCACTGGGCTGGGGTAGCCAGGTGGGTTTTGCAGGGTGGTTTGGGGCTGGACTGGTGTCTCTGCTCAGTATCACTTGCTTTATATATTGTTTCATTACTGCTATTGTTGTTACTGTTGCTTTTTGCTCTTTCTGTGTTGTATTAAATTCTCCTTATCTCAGACCCCAGGGTTTTGTATTTTTGTCCCTCTTCTCCTTCCCGTTTGGGGTGGAGAGTGGACAATGGAGATGAATGATGAGCGAGTGGTCACATGGCGCCCAGATCCCACCTGGGTCTAAACCATGACATCTTAAAAACTTTCCAGACTCATAGCACTTCTGTGAAGCTGTTTAGTTATCCTTCAGTTTACTTTGTTCTTCACCTCATGACATCAGGATATGAACTGCCAATGCCTATAGTTATACTGTATCTGACTCTCTTAGGCTTGACCTAACGATGTTTTATAGGTTCTGTGACAAGATCAATATTCTATAACCATGGCAAGATAATAAAAATTTCATCTGACAGTGAAATGCCACTATCTCAGCTGTAAAATATGGCAGTACATAATAGTACTTGCTGACAGCTACCCTGAGTAAACGGCTTTTTTCTCAGCTGTAATTTGACCAGAAAGCTTGTGGGTAGGAAGCCTTCTCTTGCAAAACCTATTGGAATATTTTTAATGACTTGGAGTAATTAAGGATCTGTTTCCATTTCTGCTGGTGGATAGACAATAGGATATGACCAAACAAGGAACCCTTCCACCTTGTTCCCCCTCCCAAAACTATCAAACGTGAGAAAGATCGTTGAGATGGGAAGATGCCCTGAGAGCAGGGGTTAGGAAAATGGTGGGTATGGATAGCCTTGTAGGTGAGGATCAGGATCTGCAATCTGAAACAGTAAAGGAACTCCTTCCTGAGTCACACTGAGCCTCACACTGAGCTGACAGGACACCCCCGCAGCGCAGCATGACTAGGCTCGCTTTTAAAACACGTGGGCAACTTGGAGGACAGATGCCAAGTCCCAGCAGAGCTGGTACAGAGCTCAGGGTCCCTCCATGCCCCCAGGCCCTAGTGAAGCCACACTCCTGCCTGGGGTGCACTGGGAGTGCAAGCTGCCCATGCTATCCATGGCTGGTTTTACAGAATCATGGAATGGTTTGGGT
>NW_008599466.1:0-8542 GCF_000691845.1 Merops nubicus
AATGATTCTATGATTCTATGATCTAGAGGCTTCGTCAATATTCTTATGACCATGTTGTTTGTCTATTTGTCTCAGTTACTAAATTTTGACTTTATTAGCAAAATGACGGTGAATTAAGTTTCCAAAGGAAATCTCTAAAGCTAAATTATATTTTTATCTACATGTTACCCTATGAAGAACTGCCAGAGTTGAAGCTTTCAGAACAAACTACAGACATTCTTCACATCATCTATTACAAATTTAAATAGCATTTATCCATATATTAATATCAGAATGGTTGAGGTTAGCAGGGACCTCTGTGGTTATCTGGTTCAACCATGCTGCTCAAAGCAGAGCCACCCAGAGCTGACTACCCAGAACCATATCCAATATGTGAAAATCTTCACCTATGAAACAACTTCTGGTAGCAGACACATTTTTATTCATTCAAACATAATTAAAAAAAAAATAAATAAAACTGAGGGGACTTCTAAGTCTTCTAAACTGAAAAAAAAAAAAAACAAACCAAAAAAAAAACCCCAAACACTTAATTCCTTGAGATGTGGTGAGGAAGAAGGAAGACATCCACTTTTTAAGGACATAGGTTAGGTAAAACGGGAGATATTATTTAGTTCTATCTGTTTAGAATACTACATCTTTCTCAACGGTAAAAAGTCATATTGTAATCAATAGGATAACCCATAGAGTAGCTCTGTAAAAATATTTCTTTGAAAAGAAAATATTAGTAAGAGGTCTTATGAGATCTGCTTCAGAGACTAGGGAGATCTGTTTATTAGTAGCAACACTTTAGGAAATTATTGCTCCCAGTTGTTTAGGCTGAGCCTCATGCAAAGGCTGGTGCCTCTTCTCCTCACCAGCTTTGCAGATCAGGCGCCCCACAGCTCACCACTGAAATAACAGTTACCCTGCTACTCAGAATCTCTTGTGCCACATAATCCTCCCCAAGGGCGATAAACTCAGTGCAGACTTGTAAATTCAGGGCTTTTTTTTTCCCCCTTTGTCCCTGTAAAAAAAAGGAAAAAAAAAAAAAAAGAGGCCCCTCCTCAAACCCACACTCTTAAACTGCAACTATTTTGCATATGTTCAATATTTCATCATAGAATGGCTTAGGTTAGAAGGGACCCTAGAGATCATCTAATCCAACCTCCCTGCCATGGGCAGGAACGCCTCTCAGCTAGACTATTTCTTTGAGAGTTTGAGTATATACTCAGCATGTTAATCAGGAGACTTTCCAAAATACATAAATGAAACAACACATTGGAAAAAAAAAAAAAATTACAGTTTCATGTATTAATGTTAAAAAAAAGTCCTACATTCAGCAACTGAGCAGAAACTGTTTCTGATCATTTTAAATGTATCCATTCACCTGTGTCTTATGGCAAGATTATGTCTTAGTACTAACATGCAGTGATTCAAGTTTTATCACCACTTGTATTGATTTTGCTCTTCTTGTTATTTCCCAGATGCTCAACAAAAGAAACCCTTAAAACTGTGTTTGTTTCTCCAGTATTAGTAGCAATTACATTTCTTTTGGATGCGCAGCCCTGATGCTCCACCACAACTGTGAATAAAGCTTCTGACTGAAACCCACTGAGATGCACATAAGCTCACACACCACAAAAGAATGAATGCTTGCAATTACAAAATTTACGTCAGATAGCCCAAAAAATAAGCCTTGAAGACACCTGGTAGTCTTGGCATTTTTATGCTCAAACTATTATTTTGCCAAGATTCTAAAGGTAACCAAACTGTTCAAATTAATACATTTTGGTAGACGCAGGCAGAACTGGCTCAGATGTTCAGATGATACCAGGACCTGAAAGGAAAGGATGAGTGTCCAAATAATTGCTACAAAGAGGGAAACAGATCCTAAGTAGTACCAGTACAACAGCAGAAGGCAATATTGTAGTACTGTATATTCCTAACACTACAAAATGAACTCACGTAGAAAACATTTGTGGCAGACACTAAACATCGTGGGATACACCCAATTAAAGTTTACATGCCTGCAAAACACGCCATGTGTTAAGTGTAGATACATAATAAATTGCTTAATAGCATGTCAGAGTACATCCAACAGATTCTAAGTAAAGCCCCTTTTATGCAGGTATCCAAAAACTGGAAAGGTCGCTGACCATATGGCAAAACCTGAGCAAGAATTAACAAGATGGAAAAGAAATGAATAGCAGACTCTGTGTGTAACGGATGAAGATGGAGAGAAGCACTCCTGAGTTTGGCCCAAAACAGGGTGAGGATGTAGGTCAGGAGAAGTCACTTTGAAACTCGTGGCCAAGGAAGATGTTTTTTTCCACTACGTCTGAAAAAAACACAACTTTGTGGCTTTTCTTTCTAAAGAAAATTGATTTTGCTTAAAACAACCCCCAAACAATCTGACTTGCATTTACAATTCCCTGCCCCTTGACAAAGGAAAGAAAGAAAGCAAGCATCACATAAAATCAGCTAGGGAGATCACAGCAACCCTGATTCAGAATCAGCATTCAGCTTTGCAACATTGGTACCCAGAGGCAAGCAAGGTGTACCTCTGGCTCTTCCTCCTACCAATGGAGTTTTGTTTCTTTGTTTTATTTGTTTTTTTTTGTTGTTGTTATTTCTTGGGTTTATTTCTTTGTTTTATTTAACAAAAGGATTTTTATTCTGATTTTAGACCTACTGGATCACCTCATCTTCGTACTTAAACTACTTTAAAAACTGAACACATCTAGCTAGATAAATCCTTTATAAACCTATAAATGTTAATAAAAACTCATCATTATTTAGTCATTCCTGAAATAGACATGCCTGCTATTATTTGACATTACTTCTCAACAGCTGACAAGATTCAGATAAAGTGGTTGGGTTTTGCTTTTGAAAAATCCCTAGATTTTACAACTTGGAAAGTATTTAAGAAAAGTATCACAGTATGAGTAACAAAGCAAGGGAAATTCTCCATGAAGAAAAAAAAAAAAAAGCTGTCAAATGAGTAGTAAGAAACAGACATGGCTTACACCTTACAGAAAAGTGTAAAGGAAGAATAAAAAAAGTCATGAGGTAACTAGTTACTTTCTCTTTAGAGTAAAATAACCAAACGTGGTGAAACTAAAAGGCGTGGACAAAAAAAGATGTCCTGCTGGCATCAGGTCAGTTCTAACTCTTTTTACTGTGGTAGGTGATCTTGTATGCTTCATTACTTTGCTTCTGAACTACTAACCCTTATCTCTAAGACAAGCTAAAATGCCCAAGGATAAATAAACTGTGTAAGAACCAGTGCTTCAAGCTAAACTGGATACTCTGATGGAAAACACATTTCAGGTTTAAGCCTCAGGCAAAGATAGCAATCTCCTAAAGGGAGAAGTAAGCACAGCATTACAAGAACTCTAACATGAACTAAGAGGAAAAGGCAAAATAAAAAAAATTCCACGAACCAAACTTGTAAGCTTTCAGATTTCATATAAGCTTTTAAAGATCTACTTCGTCCATAACATGTATACACACCTCCCTCAAATGCACAATTCTTCACATCAACCTCATAAAGCAATCTAGGGTTGGGAAATACAAAATTAATGTTGTTTATTATCTTTAGTCTCCCCACTCATACAAACACTCCGTGAGACTAATTCATACATGACCACCTATTCTCTACAGGACCCATACCATATTTATTAACTGTACCAACCACACTTAAACTAAACTGTTATATCAGGTCAGCGAGTTCATTATTATTGACTTAAATCATAAAACACATTCCTGAATGGAACAATGGCTATATTCATCACTAGCAATACTCACAGCAAGATCACAGCCTCAACTCTCAGTCATACGCTCACATCCTCCTCATCCTTTGGTTCTGTTTTTACACTTGTATAGTCTATGTATCACAGAAATCCTCCTCACATACAAAGCTTTACACTTTAAAGGAGTGATGGAACATCCTGTAGCAAAACAGAAGGGAAACTGCACATCTTGATCTTAGCTACAGAGAACAGCTACTCATGAATGCCTCACTCCTGTTCCCTTCTCATCAAGAGCAGCCTGGCAAGGGCTGAACTCCCTCCAAGTAAATCCTCTTTTCCAGCAGCATAAAGCCCTTACAAAACCAAACCTGTTCTTGTGCACACTCAGACTGTGTACATTCTTTCAAGATTCTCACCATTCTCTGGATAGAGAGGCCAAACTATAACAGAATTAGACAAAATGTCAAAAATATAGTTAATCTCCTCAGAAGAATTAGGTCCTTAAAAATACAAATCAAGACTATTCCCCATTTACAGCCACTTGGCAAAATATAAAAGAAATAAATTCAGGCTAATTTTGTGTTTCTGTCATAATTTGTCCCAAGATTCTCTTGCTTCATTTGCTTCTTACATTTGCTTTGTAGGATTCAATTTGTTGGTTTACAGTAAATTGAAATGATAGCAAGACTGCAGTATATTGAAACAACAGCAAGACTGCTAAATTTGAAACAAAATACAAATATGCACAAAACATTTTAAGAAACTAAGGAGCAAAAATACAATGTGGTACAAATATGGAATTAAAAAATATAGCAGTCTGTTACCAAAGACACAATGTTTAGAGTCTAGTTATACAGTCTCTTCCACATTACTTTGTACCAAACTTTAATTGATGCAGCAACTGCACAAATTTAATGAAGTGTAAGAGAGACTTCAGAAACTATTTGCCTTACCAAGGAAAATTCCCTTTGAAAAACAGTACATGTTACCACACGGGCTCCATTTAAATTAACATTTAGAAAACTGCATCTAATCAGTGCTAGGCACTCATTAAAATTAGGCTTTACCAAACAAGCATAATAGCTTTGACATAATTACATATGTGCTAGGCTACAGAATGCGACTAACACATACACGTTCATATTTCATGATAATATTCAGTAACACATGCACCAAGGGCATGATATTATAGGATAACCAGAGCAGTTTTTAAAAAATAGCATAGATTAGAGACGGTTTGTCAACCAAGAAGCAGAAAACAACTGTGAATGGTAAAATGATCAAATGAAGCAAGTCCAGCGAATTCCACCCTGGGACTATCCAGCTGCTGGGAAAGTAGAAAGGTCTGCACAGTCTTTTCCAAATGCCTGTAGGAAATGGAGGCTTGCATCAGGTGTCTTTAAACTGAAAAAGAAACTTTCTGCGTCTTATAGACACAAGGAGCTCCAGCAGCTGACACGACCTTGAGGGAACCATTAAAGTCATACACCTGTTTGGCCTCCTTCTGCTCAAGCCGAACAAGCACGCTGCCTCCTCCTGTGCTCACACCCCCACCTTGTGAGAACGCAGCTGCCTGCTGCAGGCCACCACAGGTACCTTAGCAGAGGGCTCCTGGAGGAAACACCAATGGCATACTAATTGCCAGCAGCTGCAGGGAAAGATGTTACACTCTATACCTTCAGGAAGGATATAAATAAATACCAACAAACAACAACAACAACAACAACAACAACAAAACCAACTTCAAAACCCCTCACGTTTTAGTTCTTTGGACTGCAGAGTATCAAAGAGGCACCACAGGGTTAGCAACACATAAGCAAACTAAATTAAGAGATAGCTGCCAAGAACACTGATCTGGCCTTTCTACCTTCTCCATGTAATGCCACTCATTATTATTGATGAGGAATTGGTACATTAAAATTATCAGGCACAAACAGGTGCGAAAAGGCATCAGAGCTCCCAGGGCAGGATCCATCACTGTTTCAGTGCTCCCAAGTCTCTTCTTCATTGCAGCTAGTAAGTAGCAAGGAAGGTGAAGCTCTCCCATACACAGCCATGTATGTGGAAGTTGTGCCTTGAGCCTCCCCTGGCACTGAACAGAACATATCCTGGGACAGTACAAGGAGGTTCTTCCTTTTGAAAGATGTTCATGCAAAGGGTAACATGGAGCCAACACTTTCAGTAAGCTGAAAGAAAAGGGCAGGAATAGAGGATACTGGTCTTACCCATCATAAAACTTCTTCCTTTTAATCAGCTGACCACAGAAGTAGATAGAAGGGAGTAAGGTCAGAAAGGAGGCAGGGGAAAGTTTCAAACTCACAGAAGAGGATGTGAATGGAGCTTTTCTTGTTCCCTCCCTTCTCCATGCCACACACCAGTCAGAGCAGTACACTCTTTGGACACTGTCGTCCATTAAAAAAAACTGAAATACAAACCTATCTTAAACTCAAATGTATTTAGGAACAGCTTTTCCCTTCAACAGGTTAGGGCAACGCAAATAATGCCTTATGGAGGTACACTTTTAAAGTGTAAAAACTAAGACTTAAGGGTCAACAGGAATATAAGGGTAGACCTGAAAAAAAACACAAGGTAGGAATGGGAAGGACAGAGGGGGAAAAAGTCTCTGAAGGCAGAAAAGCAGGACCTTAGCACCAAAGGCAACTATGTAGATGGATAAAAGCAGAAAGCTTTTAAAATTAAAAAACTAGACAGTGGAAGAAGTTAGGTATTATCACCACAGATTGCCTGGCAGTGAATCCTAGCATTTAAATAGAAGAGAGGAAATAGAGAATTTGAGAAAAAAAGAGCAAGGGCCTGACTGGATTCAGTCTCAACCCAAAAGCCTCTACAAGACACTTGTCTGGGTGACTGCCTGTATTTTCTGAAGAAAACTGAATCTCTGAAACATTTTCAATATGTAAATGCTTCTTTTACTCTCACAGATCTAATTTCTATAGAATATTAAACTAATTTTTGATATTCTGTATTAAATAAACCAATACTTTTGCTCTTCAATTTAAAAAAAAAAAAATTCAGGCCAAGAGGATAAAATGTTAGTAAAAATAATAGAGGGGGTACACCACTTATTTTTCCACTCATGCGAGAGATTTTAGTAGTGACACATGAAAGGAACTACTTTAACATCACTTGATCATTATATTTGCCTATCTAGTTCACTTATTATATGGCAGTCATGCAATGTAAAACGGAATGCAAATGCGCAGGGAGGTGGTTGAGGCCCCATCCCTGGGGGTCTTTAAGGCCAGGCTGGAGGAGGCTCTGGGCAGCCTGATCTAGTGGGAGGTGTCCCTGCTCATGGCAGAGGGGTTGCAACTGGGTGATGCTTGTGGTCCCTCCCAGCCCTGACAGATTCTGATCTGTTTTAGCAGAGGACTTTAGAGCCCTAATGGCTCAATGGTTGGACTTGATGATCGTAAAGGTCTCTTCCAACCTAAAGGATTCTATGATTCTATGATTCAAGTGATAAGGATACTTACAAGGATAACAGTAATAGTCTATTACACTGATTTCATAAACTCAGTCTCCAGTAAAATGGCATCCTATTATTTCCAACACTCAGGCAAGTCTTGCCTGTCATTCTGAAGTTACAGCTACACTCTGAATTTGAAAAGTCTCAAACTTGAAACTTTACTTTCTTGAAGTAAACAGAAAAATTGCTTTTAGCAACAGTATATTTTTAAAGCTTATTATAACTAATTCCTGTGAACTAGGACTAAATACTCAGCAGCACTGCCAAACATCACGCCAAGTGTGAGCACCCTTTCCTCATCTGCATTTGTTGACTATAGCAGATTCTCCCAGAAGCTTCATAATCTACACCAGATGAAACACAAAATGTCCCAATAGGTATGTATTTCCTCTGAACAGCTCCTCTCCTGGCAATTAGTGTTGTGTCTGGGAAATTAAGAATGTCAGATTAAAAAAAAAAAAATCCTTCCAATGCAAACCATGGCTGGGATTATGACTGAATCAGTTCTGAGGATCTTCCCATGCTGGTGGTTTCTTTGGGAGCACGCAGGAAGAGCACTCAGCAGACAGCAGCTGCCATGAGGAAATGAATGTACAGCTAAGTTTTGAGAAATCAAGTAATTCTCCTTCCTCAAAAGGAAAAGAAAAATTGCTGTCACATAGCAACACTTTCTCACTGTGTTGTTTTAGGTATCAAGTTTCTCATGCTCTTCAATACACACTAAATACATATACTATTTTGCTTATTGTTTGAAGATTTTAGGTTCCTATTTAAACCTGGAGATAGACTGATTCCTTCATCATGTGCTGAAGGGGAGAAAAAAAATTATTGTCAATCCCACTCTTACATTTTACGGATTTCTTTAATATCTAGTGAAGAGTGCCTAAGTGCCTAAAAGAGTTTCTGCTGGAAGAGAGCTTGTGTGAAACAGCACAATTTTCTTTCCTTTTCATTAATTCATCCATGTTGCTGAAGAAAATGTTGGAAAAAAAGGTAGCAAGCTGGAGGCTTTTGTTGGCGTGTACAATAATGACTGTGACTTTTGTAGTGTGTACATACATTTTAATACACAAATGCTTTTGGACCTCTAACCAAGACATACGGGCACACAGCCAGTCAGATCAGATGAATTGTGGTGGTGGAGAAGGTGGACTGGATTTAGGGATATGATGAGATTTCAGACTACCTGAAAAGTGACAGCCATAGGAATGCCTCAGATCTCTCAGTTCACCTCTGGTAGCTCTGGGAGAAGAGGGCTGCTGGGGGCACCACGGGCTTCCCCACCACCTCCTCATCCATCTGCCCCACGTGTCATTCCTTC
>NW_008599466.1:8573-30030 GCF_000691845.1 Merops nubicus
AGAAGGGCACGCAGCAAGCCACCTGCATTCATAGACTTGTGCACACTCCACAGCCTTAGAGCTCAAGATACAAAACCACCAAAGCCCACCTAGTGCAGCACTGCAGGACAGTAACAGAATAAACAGGGAATTTTCTGCCCAGTGTTCAAATGCCACCCAGGAATGATTTTCCACCCCGAAAAACACTACACAGGAAAATTATCTTACTGATTTTTAAAGATGAATGTTAACACTGAGAGCACATATATAACTTCATGAATAATATAAATAGAAAATCTGTTACAAAACTGTACGTACTTAGAAAGAAGTGAATCATAAGATTTTAGAAGCTGAAGTGTGTTTTACAAGCTTATATGCACAGGCTGAATTAACTTGCAGCTGTCAAGCAAAGATTTGTTTCTGTAAAATACTCCATACTACACTTCTGTGTAAGCATAGTTGAATTGCTTAAATTATTCACTGGAAATGGTGCCTGTTTCATATCTAGCTTGTCTATAAACAGATACTGAATCCTACAGAACAACTCTGAACACGCACAGCTCGTAACTATTTACCAAGTAGTTTAAAGCAGTTGTTCTGTAAGTACAGCCCAAAGATCATTTGCAGCCTTTGCACACCCAGCCCTCAGAGTGGGCCTTTCATAGTTTCATCTACATCAAGGTAAAGGTTCACTAATCTGCAGGTCAATCTTATGATGTAGCCCATACACCAAATAATACCAGCTTTAACAAAAATCCCAGTTTAAAAGCACAGTGCTCGATCCATGACTTAACCACCTGCAATGAAGAGTTGATAGTTGACATGACCCATGGTACATTGCAAATCATACAGTACCACTGCTTCCTGCCAGAGCTATAGAACTACTGAGTGGCCTGGCTGCAAAAAATACTGATAAAACATCATCTTTCTTGGAAATCCATGATTTGTCAAACATTTTGGGAAGACAAACCTATCTAGGAGCACCCTTCTGAAACACTGACAGCCAGGTTGTCCAGCTCGCAAGTTCTGCTCCCTGCTAACCCTATAATATCCTCCTGAAACACTCAGGTGGAGGTGGAGAGAATGGCATAGTTGTGGCTAGAATTTCTCAGCCATAGACATACTTGGACTAAATACCTCAGATGTTTCCTCTAATACCCAACAGTTACCCAAGCATACCAAATTGACCTAAGTAACTTGAAATCTTATTACATTTTCTTCAATCAGCTAGTTCAACTTAAGAATAGCAACATCCCCTTTGTATAAATTTTTTTTGTATCTGTATAAACAGCCACTTGTATCACATGAAGAGCTGATACTGATCTATGCATTTAAAATGCTCTTTTAAAAAAAAAAATAGTTATATTAGAAATATGACCAATTACACTAGTTGTTTCATAGAGACACCTTATGGTGAAGACTGTCAGAGGAACAAACAGCATTCTCCTTTCCTTTCTCAGAGAAGTTCTATGGATGAGCATTACCTGGAAGTCTGATGCTTTACAATGGTGTTCTCCAATTCTGTCATCTTTTTGCATGTGTCTGGATTCTGCTACTAATTCTCAAGTCATTCCACTAAGTAACACTGAAATATTTCAGGAATAAAAAGTACTGTTCTATATGGGAAAGGGTTAAAGGAATCTCTAGGTGACCCTGCTCTGGCAGGGGGGTTGGACTAGATGATCTTTCGAGGTCCCTTCCAACCCCTATGATTCTATGATTCTATGAATCCATCACTGATTGTCACTGAGAAGTATCATACAAAGATTTACATGACTGAAACCTAATTTTAGGCACTGAAAAACAGTTACACTTCTAAAATAATAAGCTGCAGCTGCATTAATTATTCCAAGTAGCTCCGCTAAAGTTTTCTCAGGGGTATGCCTGTTCACAACACATTTCTGGCAAGACTTGAATGTTAGAGTTCTCTCAGACGCTGCAGCACACCATTTCTGTTTTCCTAGATTGTCCGCACTATAAACTAAATAAAGGGAGAAAAGTCACATAGCTTTGTGGAGTTATAAACTTGGATGGTCTCTCAGATGAATCCAGCAGCCCAGTATTCTGGACTCCAGGTGCTGCCTGGATGTGGAGTGTTGAATGTCAGCTCAAGCTCCTTGGGCTTGAGTGCAAATGTAGACACCTCTAATGTCCTTTCTGGAGATAGAGAGTATGTATTCAAGTTGCCTGGTCCCTTCACATTCTTTCTGTCTCTCCCATGTCCCCCCAGCAGCAACTGCAGCCTTCTCACAGCCTGACACTGGGAACCCTGAAAGTTGTTTCCTTCTTTGAAGACCACAGGGAGAGATACTTAGAGGGAGACACAGACCCTCCTAAAAGAAGGATCAGAGTCTACTCCCTGAAAAGGTTCAAGCAATACACAGATCATAGAAGAACAGCTAAAACTTCCTTCACATCCCACCTGTGAGCTCACTCTTTCCAAACCTCACACTTTTGGCAAAACCACACTTGAATCCCAGGACCCGATTTCTAAAGTTCATGTTGTTCTTGATGGTAAAGAACCATTACTAAGAAAACACCTTGTGCTTTTATGAAATTCCAGTTCCTTCATTCTTTCCAGAGGCTTCAATTCTCTCACAGTGAGTTTTTTTACTGAACTGAACTTAAAATCAAAATCCTTTCAGCTACAGTCAACTAATTATTTCCAAATATTCACATTTGGAAAGACAGTATTCCAAGGGAATGACATGTATCCTCTGTCATTCACCTCCTACCAGAACCTTACCACAGATCTCTGTTAATTCAGCCTGAAATCTCAAAGTAGCAGAAGTTAACAATCAAATACACTAAATTTTATTTCATAATAAAAACCCATGGATATATACTGGTTTTTTTTTAGCAGCAGTAGTAACTCACTGTTATGTAATAATACAACTGTTCGTTGTTTTTGGCACAGGCAATTTATTGCAAAATCCACTATTGACTACCTAACCACAGTTCAGAAGAGCTGACTTTTAATGCTGTCCCCTTTACAGTAAACAATGGACAAATATTACACTAAATTAACATCCAAAAAAATATCACCTCTGATTGCAAATACGAGAAAAATTACCATGAGCTACTCAAGATGCCATGGGGACACAAGGCAGAGTGATGAATGGAACTTCAGAATCACTGGTTTTAGTTAATTCACATGATTATTCTCCCTTGTCTGACAAAACTATCTTTTGTTGTCCTGTGCACAAATGTGTAGAATTAATCTGGATTTTCTAGAGCTAAATGATACAATAGTCTCAATATCTCTTTTTAAGCTATATTTTCTGTGCTTCACAGTTACCAGAAAACTAATATGATGAAATCCAAATAGAAATAAATAAATCAGAAACTATGGGGTTCCCTTCTGTTTCTTATTCTTAGAATAAATGTTCTTCTTTTGTGATCACAGTAGATTAAAAAGCCAGGAATTGCAGTCAAAGTTCAACTCAGCTTAACAATAACAAACAGAAACATATCAAAGATTACCTCTCTCTGTTTCACAGAGTATTTGCAATATTTATATTATACACCCAATGCGGAAGTACTTCAGAAAGCAAGATAACGGTGAAACAGTTTAGCAGAAGTCACAGATCCTAGTCACCTACCCAGCTAATGACACAGGGAAATGATCTACAAAAAACAAAGCAAAGGCCAAATTCAAAAAGTAAAGTTGGAAGAGAACAAAGTTACAGCTCTAGGTTTGCACCGTCCTCCCAAATATAGAAACAAAGAGAGAAAATGTAAGGTGCCTGGGGGAGAGGACAACAGGCAAGCTATCAAAGCTGGCATCACTGGCAGAGCAGGGACAGGAGTTGGCACCTCTCATTTAACAAAGCAGATGGAGATGGATTTTCACCATTTAGCCCCACCCTGCAGGCACAACCAAAGGATTAATATTTGATGCAACAAGATGGACATGATAAGAGAGAGGCTCAGGTGACTGATTGGATTTGAAGGGGAAAACAAACCTGGGGAAAATTATTTAAGTAATGGAAATGGTTATACTTAAAAGGCACAAGACATTACTTCTACAGGGAAGAGCCTATTATTACTGTTGTCCATCAATATCAAGCTACATTTAGAAAACAACTCCAAGCAACAATTGTGGAATAACTGGCTCTGACTTTCTAAAAACATAAGTCAAAATTTCTGTGCCATAAATAAGGCGTTTCATCATAAAAACAGATCTAGCTCATCATACTTAAATGCCTGACATACACTGTAGTAGAGAACACAGCAGGGTGAGGCCAGACTGCATGAAGACAACACTTAATGAAATAACACAGAAATACTCTACCATATGGACAAGCCACAAGGAAGACTGTGGGAAGTGGAAGAACCAGAAAAAAAATGAGAGGCCCCTGACTCCTGAAAAACAACACAAGCATTCTTGTAAAGAGAAATGATAATATAGTGGAGCAAACCATAAATGTTTACTCACATGTTTAAGCAAACAAGGCAAAACAAAATGAGCAATTAGTATTTCCAAATCCTCTGCATGCCTGGGGCATAAACCAGACAGATCATGGATCTTAACAGTGAAATAGCACATTAAGTGTATTTTTTCAAATGGCACCTCTATTTGTCTACCTCTTTGTTTTACATTACATAAGTAAAAGGTTACACATCAAAATATTTTGATGTATGCATGAGGTAGATTCTGAAAGATACAAAACCAGCCAGAGACCCTATATAAACCTGTGCTCACTTTTGGAAATCAGCAGTAAACCTTCAAAAGAATACTTCAAATGTTTCCCAGCAGGTACAACGTGTTTCACAAACAAACCTCTAACGTATACAACCTAAAACTGTTCTGTAAAACGTATATAATTTTTAGTAACATCAGATTAAAACCAATACTAAATAGATTCTGAAATGTATCTTGAGTAATGCAGGAAGTAGAAGTAGTACTCAGTGGGAAGTATAAACTGGAAAACCAATTGTAAGACATGGAAAAAAATAAAATTGGATAGGGAGGTGAACCTACACAGTCTGTTTCAGCATTGCCTGGACCAAAAACAAAAATTGGGTACAGAGTCTTTACTCTCTCTCTACCTTTTTTAAATGAAAAAAGGAGAGTATTACGCTAGGACACCATAAACAACAATTCTGTACCATTCTGGTACTATTTTATCTCTTCCAGTTGTCCAGAGCCATGTGCTTTTGCATTCGGGAGATGAATACTCCAAATAAAGGCCTCAGTGCAGCACTTAACACAGAAAAAAACACAGAGAACTACAGAGAAATGAAAGGACAGTCCACATACCTCTCAGATCTTAGCGGCAACTGAAAATAAATACACTCCTTGTGAAAATAATTCACTGGCATTGCATTACTCAGACTCCTCTCTGTAATCTTTATCTGCATTTTCACTGTCAGGCTTTCCTTCAATCCTCTACATTTGTGGTCACCACATAGTAGTGAGACACGTTTTGTCAGTGTAATCAATAAAAGTGAATATTGTGAGAACATTAAAACAGAACCTGCAATTGATGGACAAAGACATTAAAATCATGTCAAACAATTCTGAACTTGCTAACAGGGCTTTCATAGGCACGGCAACTCATATAGACTCTGAAGGGGCTGACAGCACTGAAGAAAGCCAGAGCTGATTAGGGAGAAATAGGAAATCACAGAAAACTGCTGAAGTTCCCAGTGCTCAACCCACAGCAAGCACAGCTGTAAATCCTTAAAGATAGCACGAGAAACTCAAGACTTGGCAGTTTTACATGTTCCACATCTTTATACACATGAACCAGTAACACAAAGGCAGAAGAAAACTCTTCCTTTAAATCTTACCAACTCCAGAAAATTACTGAATCTAATTAGTGGGTGCTCATGGTACTCAAGTAAGATCAGAGTTAACACATGCTATTCCTGATATGGGTGGCCATCTAGCCACCACCAAAACATATGGGTCAGTAATATTAGGAGAGTGGGTGGGCCAGAAGACAGGAAAAAAACCAAATTGAATCATGCATTGATGAAAGTTTGCCTTGGGAAGCTCTTGGTGAGAAAGCACAGATCTCAAAAGGGCTGTTATCCTCACAGCATCCTTCTAGTTATCAGAGTCTACTGGCAAAGACTTTACTAGCCCTTTACCTACCTCTACCAAAGTTGCAGGACACTGCTTAAATTACTAGACACCAACTAGACGAAACTCTTCCCGATTACACGAACATATTAGTTCCTGAACAGGAGTATCCAAAACTAGGAGGAGGTAGAGAAAGTCCTTGTTAGTCTCATCAGCATTTTATTGACTTCGTAAGAAAACAAATATGCCCGACATATGAAAAGACCCAGAGGTTTCACATGCCACATCAAGCCCTGAATACTGGAGAAAACAAATAAGCAGAGGTATGCAGTTCAAAGCAAAAAGAGGCAAAAAAAATGGCAAAAGCTAAAGAGAGATTGGGTCTTAATCATCATGTACAGGTTTCTCACTATCATGAAGTTACTTGAAATATGGCTCCTTAATCACTGCTCAAATAGCAAGAACCCACTGTAGAACACCATCACCTCCTAAAGCTCAGGCTCCGCTTCTTTTAAGGACACCTAAGTTGTCTTGCTGACAGCTAGGATTTGCCCAAAAGTTAGCACAAGAATGCAGTCTGGCATGTTGGCCTTCAGGGAACATAGGAAGCAAAGTAAAAACTAATGAATTGTCAGTCGACAACATATACAGGCATCCTGGAGGGAAGGCCCCTGAGCGCGAGGCAAGAAAATAAATCCCACAGCACACCACCAATTCTTGTCTCTGTGGGCAGCAAGACAACATGCATAGCACTGTGAATTGTAACTAGAATCTTCAACGAGCTCACCAGAGACTTAAAAAACATGGTCTGCTCTTATTCCTCCTTGTTACACCACAAACAAGGGGTTTATCCCTGCCTCCTGGTCCCTTAGTAGAACAGAAGACAATATGGTTGTATCCTACCAACACAAGATATTGCCCTTAGGACAGTCTCTCATAGAGATGTTCCCTATGAACAATTCCTGCCACTCTACTAATGCCATAAATTAAAAATATTCACAAACCATCCGTGGTGTTCCCTGATTTCTTCAGCCATGCCACAACACTACTGTTAGATCTCTACAGTTATTGTCCAGCTTCCTGCTGTCTTTACAGCTCACACATTCCCCAAGCCTGTGCAAAGTGGCCAGGAGATGCTGCCTGCTCAGCAGACTACTGTTATAACAATTCTACAGTGTCAAAAGCAAGCATGTACAGTATCAAGCAGGGAAGAATCAGGTTCATCAGTTTTCCAGTTCCCTCAGAGATCAATTCTAAACTACCTCGACCACAACTGCATTCTCCTTTCTGCTGAAAGAAAATAACTCTTCAATGCACACATCCACCACTTCACCCCGTGTGTCCAAAACTCACATGCTGTGGAGGAAAAAAAACACTTAAAAAATAAAACAAGGCAATAATAAGAGCAAGTACTTTGCCACTGGAAGATGTTAATGAGGAAAGACAGTTTCTCAACTGAAGAGATTAAGGCATGAGAGCCACACATAATAAAGGGAAACTACTTTCAGTACTTCCAACAAGAACTAGCTCCTTGGAAATAGGAGTGGTGGCACTGCTCATATTAGTATGCACCACGACTAAAGAACATAGTATAACAAGCAACCAAGGAAAATTCCAGCTATCAGCTTAACACTGTCACATGCAATGGAAGAAAAAGGTAAATATAGTCTATTTTTCTCCCAAGGAATACAGAAATAGCTTACTTTTACAGAGAAATGCTTTGTGTCAGACATCCTCTGAAAAACATTATTTCTAGAAACTTAACCCACTAACTTTCTCCCAGCAAATCGATTTTTTTCAGTGCTCTTTCTTGACAGAAAGGTAACCTGGTTTTTCCATTTCTATCAAAACTGTTCAATCATAATAATGTTCAATTTGACACACCCATCAGCATCAGGGAGACCTACTTGGGTGACATATAGTGAATATCTTTAAGTTTGCCTTCCCTGACTTACAGAAAGCCTTGCCTCTGGGCCTGTACTCCCTCTTGGAATTGTCATTTGATAATCAAGAGCCACAACCTGCACTGATGGAGCAAATCTTCGTATCACAGAGAGCATATCTCTGGCCACTAAAATAGAAATTACACCATAAACAGTTTAAATTATTATACAGACGATGTGACTTTCTTAAAGGTATCACATGGTATGTCCACATTAACCTTTTATTTTGAACAAAGAATGAGCTTTTGAAGTGAACCTCCCAAAATCTTCAGCTGCCCAATCACCAAGAAGTCTCTTGAGTGATAGATTCCTTTCTGATGAAACTAAATCAGAAGATGCACTCAATAAGTGCACCTAGCATGGCCCAACTGCTTAACACATACTCAGTCTCAGCTTTTCCACCTAGATCTTTAATTGCAGGTTTGTTTGTTTGGTTTTTTTTTTAAGTGATTTTTACTTGAATTCTATCATCAGATGGGAAAACTTCATTGTAACTCAAGGATTTTTGTTTTAAAAATGTAAAAATGATTTACAATTGGAAGAGGGAAAAAGTTTGGACAACAAGTAAAATATTTTCCCTACTCCCAAGAGAATTAGATGATTATTTCATTAACCAAAAAACAAGGAAGCAGGTTTACAGGCAGATTAAAATATATCCCATCTCTGCAGATTGGAGAGCCCAAGGGTAGCTTCATTGGAAGGAAAGAAAAAAATGAGAGGCCTGAACAGAACTGCAAGAAATTAACTCTCATACCACATGCACTGACTGGCCCAAATCCAGAGTAACCATAAATTCCTGAACTGACACAGCGCTTGGAGAGGGGGCCCAAAATTCAAGTGCACTCAGGGCACTAACGGCTCACACACACTAAACGTGTACATGCAGCCAGAGTTGTTACACGTTGGATTATCCTGTGAGCATCAGCCTGGCTGGCCCCTCAACGTGGCCAGATGTGTCACTGAGGCTGCACATCTTCATCAGCCCAGAAAACCACGTGGTCACCAGGGTGCTACAGGGAGACCAGGCAAAGGTGAGCACGAGTCCTGCTTTAAAAGAGGGAAGTGCAGCAAAAACTTACAAACACTCCTACTTCATTTTGTACAGATAAACCAATTTCATTCTTTTCCTTTCAATGGGTGCCAAAAGCAATGAATAATCTTATTGAAACACAAATGCCTGAGGAATGTTGGGGTTTTCTTTGAGTTGAGCAGCAGTGTGTATGTCCGGTCCCATGCTACAACAGAAAGTGTTACTGTAGAAAAAATGGTGACAAACCCAACTCCCATTTCATCCTACCACAGGCTCGCTTGTTCACAGCAATTTTCTTCTTTATTAAATAACTAAAATGACAAAAGACAGTAAAGATTGCTCAGCTGAAGAGCTCCTGAAATTATTCTGTTGTGTAGGTTAAGTTTTATAAATTTATACACAGGTCAAGATTTTTTTTGTCTGAAAACAATAGCTAGTGGTCCAGGCCATTTAATGAGCAACAAGGGCAGTTTTGTAGGGCAAAGTGACCTGTGTCACCCGCTTGACTCCCAGTCTATGATACAAGGAAGGAAACACCAAGTGTGCTTAGCTAAGCCTTGTGCACAAAGAGCTGTAGAGATGCTCAGGGACCAGACCTGCAGCTCAGGAGCAGGCTGGGCTCAGGTCATGTCGAGTCCCCTGTTAACAGAGGACTGCTCTCATGCTCATACACAAGTCATAGCCAGTGCTTGTGAGCTGAAATACAATCCCACATGGACACATCACTGCTCCCCCTCTATGGAAAGGACAGCAGGTCACAGGAAGAAAAGATTCCTAAGATGGTAATAAAAAATTGGGTATACCAGCATTTGTTGTGGAGGCTGAGGCAGAACAGGAGGGAAAGGAGCCCTTAGGGCTCATGACACAACCAGAGAATACAGTATTTCAAAGATAAAATGACAGTTTTAAAAGCCAGTGGTATCTCTTTGCTATAAAAAAGAAAAAGCAAAATAAATCCTACCAAAACTACTGTACCATCTTGGATTTCAGAAAACTTGGCAGAATGAGCAGAAGTTGAGTGTCTCTGCCACTACTGATGTGAGTAATCCCTCACTTCTTCCACATGGAGTCCTAGGGAAAGGAGGATGCTCTCCTTAGCAGGCAAGTCTCACATCTAAAACCAAACGCAGTAGACAAAGCATTAGGAAGAAGTGATGGGTAAGAAATTACTGTGCTAGCACCTGAGAGCTGAAAAATTACACTAACTCACATACATTGCCAGTGAGATTGAGAAGGGAATGGATTGTTTACAAAGTAGTAAAGAATAAAAGGGAAAACAGGAGAGGAAAATAAAATGCACTTTGAGAGTACAATGTATATACCAAAAGATATACATGACTATAAGTGGTAGAAGAAAATAAGCAAAATGAGGTTACAAAAAGGGGAAATTAAGATAAAGGGAAAGCAATAATTTTCCAATTCACATACGTTACATGAAACAATATTCCAGCCCTGGAAAAACTGCACTTAATTGTGCTACACGCATCCATGCAAACTCTGCCATAAATCTTGAGTTGCACTGTGCCACTCATAAATTCAGCTTTCATCCAGACACAGCTTTTGCCTAGAGTTACTAGAGCTTCACAAGCAGACTTGGTGTCTCAGCCACCTGTAGCCTGAAGATGGGGAGAAAAAGAGAAGATAAGATACTTCAGATAAGTATAAAATTCTTCTAATTCAGCCCAAAAAGATAAGAACTTGACCAATTGTGTGTCCTTGTTAACAGTCTCGAGACTGGGTCAAAGTACTCCTCAGTCTATTTTGGCCTTGTAATATGTTCCCTGTTTGATTTCTTATATGCTGGAGAGATGGTTCTGCAGCATCTTAAAAAAAAAAAAAACAAAACAAAACAAAAAACTGGGCTTTTGGCATTCATCTCTGAGAATTCAGAGGAAATTTCTTTTGAGTTCTTGAATAACACTGCATTCTGCTTCTTTCTAGGGCCCTTAAAAGGGGTTGTTATTACAAGACACAGCGTTACAACTTTATCTAATTTGTGATTCTTGAGGAACAGAAGGATTTACTTACAGTTGTAGATTCCTAAGAGTACATTCACCACAGAATAAATACTGGACGGTTTCAATAGCTAAAGGATACCTTTTATCTATAAATTGTTCTAAAAACATACAGCTAGAAAGTAAAAAAAATGGAAAAAAAAACCAAACACACAGATTCATGGCTAGCATATTACAAGCACATTTTAAGTCATGCCTCATAAATTGAGTATTTTTGCTGTAAAAACATCCACCACAAATTGGGAAGTACTCATCAATTTATTGTACACAACAGTAAACATGTATTACTTGAACTAGTACATGGCCATCAATCACAGCACTGTCAAGCTACTATAGCAAAAAAAGTCAACATCCAGATTTCTCCATAAAGCCAAATACCATGGATACTCTTGACTGATTACAATAATACGTGCTATTTGAGAAGGTTCATTAAAAATAGGTGCTACTCTTAACTCCTAATACCCACGTTTAAGTGTATTCACCACCAAATTGCCCCTGCTTCAAGAAACTGTTACTGGGGAAAAGGCTGTCATGAACACACCATGAGGGGGGAAGGCAGGGAAAATTACTACCTGTTAGAGCGACATTCTACTAAGTAACAAAACACACTCTTATGTGATGCCTATGAAGTAGCAAGAGAATTATATGACTCTAACAGAACATGGGGACAATGCCACGAGACACAAGTACCACACAACATGGTAATACCAATCATGTAACTACTGTCATGTCTTCATAGGCCAAGGGAGATACTGTTGTTAATTTTATTTCCTCTTCACTTAGCATTTCTGTCCTAATTAAATTAATTAGCTCCTTGAAACTCAACTACAAATCCTTCAAGTCCTTCACTGTCACTGATGAGCTGGCGTGAACCCTAATATAAATACAACAGTGAGTTTTCCTGAGTATATTCAAGTTTATCCCCTTCTTGTCCTCATTCACATTGGGATGCCTGAGTCCTCAAGTGGTTTCATTCACCCCACAGCTATACTACCATACCTTTAAAGAAAAATAAGCTGCACACATAATCCCTGCTCAAAGGTTCCCTCCAAAATTTCTGTCCTTGACAATGTGGCAGCTGCTTCCATCTCTGGAACAAGAACAGTCACCAAGCTGCCAATAAGAAAATACCAATTTAATTAATGTCATTTTACCAATTCTACCTTCCCAGTAAGTTTTCATAATCAGCCCTAATAAGCCTAAAACATTGATCTAATAGAAAGCACCTAGGCTTAACCTATCAATATTAATCAGATGGCAAAATCACCTAGAAATCACACTACAAAGTGGCTTCCATTGTTCAAGCCAGATTAATTTGTTGCAAATAGAGTAAACAAAAAGAAGTAAGCAACCCTCTGCCCAAAAAGGGGTTGAAATGTTAAAAAAAAAAAAGCCACAACAAAGCTGATATAAATTGTTAAGTCCTATCCCTCATTCACCTGAGGAAAGTGAGATAGTGCAGTATCAGAAAGAGGATACTTTCTTCTAAGATGTTTCCATAAAGTTTTGGAGAACTGCTACAATCCCATTAGCAGCTATTCATCTTCCATGGGCACAAGTAAACACACAGGCCTAAGAAATGATCTAGTGGGAGGTGTCCCTGCTCATGGCAGAGGGGTTGAAACTGGGTGATCCTTGTGGTCCCTTCCAACCCTGACAGATTCTGATCTGTTTTGGCAGAGGACTTTGGAGCCCTGGTGGCTCGGTGGTTGGACTTGTAGGTTGGATGATCTTGTAGGTCCCTTCCAACCTATAGGTCCCTTCCAACCTAAATGATTCTATGATTCTAAGTAAAGGTTCTGGTCAACAAAGCAGAAGAATACAACTTGCAACAATGCAAGACTTTCTTTCACAACCCTTAGAAGTCTTTAATGTGTTATTTTTACCTTTTATCTCTCACCCTTCTAACATGCTGCTCCCTGCAGCAATGCAGTTTTTCCCATCAGTCAACCAAACAGGCAAGGAACCTGAACAAACAGTGCTCCAGATACTGATGGACAAGGAGCACCACATCCTGCACAGACTCCATCCAGTAGACTACTTTGGTAGGACAGAGGAGGAGACACATACAGGTGGTGATTAAGAGAAAACGTAGGACAAGGCATGGAGATCAGAAAATCCATCTTGCCTACAGCAATACCTGCCTTCTGTTAGAAACAAGACAAACAAATCCAGGCATCACAGAGTGGCAGAAGTGATGGACTGGACATGAATACCTCCTTTATCATAGAAAAAAAAGATTAACCAATCTTTCTCACACCCAAAAGAAACCTTAAGTGAATGTAAATGAAGGACAGAAAGCACATTTAATGAAAAAATGCTTCCTGGCAGCATCTACATTTGAAATTGCTTTTGGGAATGACACCTCGACTCCCAGCCTCAATTAAGGATTCAATACTTCTAAACAAACATGTACCTGGCACCCGTTTCTCTTCTCTTTTCATTCAGTTCTGAAATAGCTGTAATGCCAGTACCCAGACCTAATAAACAAGGTTTAATACCTTCAGTCTCCACCTCTGTTCCTCATCTCCAAATTTTCCATTACACATTAAAAAACACTTCTATAAATAGTCTGACAAACAGAAGATACAAAGAGTTGCTTTCAAATTAACATCTCTCCAGGGCATCAGAATTAAGGACAGGATAGACCTTTCTATGGTTTTCAGATAATCAACAGATTATAGACTGCAATATTCTTTGATGACAGCAAATAAGACTATTTTGAAATCACATAATTTTTCATAAAATTGATTTTGAAACTTTCTGCTAACTTTATTAGAAAATTGTACACATTGGAAAATACTTTGTAAACATCACATTTGTTGGAGATTAAGAAATACACTAGTATAGTTTGGATAATATCTGAATTCAAAGTTTTTGAGAAGGCATTCTAAACAGGCAACGTTGGTTTCTTTGAGGGAATATAGAGCATATAGAAACGCTACCAAAGAGCTACAGTGCCAGCAGAGCTGCCCTCTGCACGATATCTGTTAATGCTGTTAGTTACTGTTAATACAGTTAGTTGGCATTTCTGCATTCTCAGACTTTCTGAAGCATCACCAATGGTCATGCTCACACCCCCCTCACACTCCTGAGAGGTGGCCACTTCTGTTCTGTCTGAAATAGTGGAATCAAGCATGCTTCCAAGTGCCTGTCCCAGCCACTTCCCACTCCCACCCTGAAGCAAGACCCAAAGCCATATTATTCCTTCCCACCTACTAGCCTAGACTTCTGTGGAAACAAAACCTAGGAGCAGGGATCAAAAAGAAGCAATGTTATCTAAACAGAACACAATTCCAGTTTATGATGTGGCACACATTCAGGGTCAGGTTAGCTACCACCGACGACCCCTCGAGATGGGTCTGTCCTATCTGCAGTCCTCAGTCCAGCTCTGCTGCCTGAGCCTGTCTGACCAGAACTCTCATTGTAGCCAGCAGGCTACTACGCAAAGCTCACTGAAGGCATTAAGTTCACCAATAACTGTGTAAAATTTTAAAACCACCACATTTAAAGACAGTGTGTATCTGTCACCCTTTTACTTTAGACCTGGTGTCTTCTGCATTTCTTCTCTATGCCTTAACTATTCTTTTTTACAAAAGATAAGCATGTTAAGTGTAAGCTTTCATTGGGAAAAAAACACCAGATAAAGAATTCTGTTACCAACTAAAAAAATTACAGTAACATAACACTACATATGATAAGTACCACACCATGACATATAAAAATACTTAATTTTTTTAAAAAAAAAAAAAATCATTATTTCAAGTTGCCATGCTTAAAAAGCAGCATGAGAATTACAAACCCTACTGCTAAAGTGTTCTAAATAGTTACGTTCAAACAGACTACTCCTTCATCTAGTACAAGTTAGCTTCATGCTAGGGAAATGACCAATATCAAAACCCCTGTACACTTACATTACATTCTAGACAAATATACAGAATGGCCAGTTCATATCATCACTGACAGTCTGGTACATGTTGTCACCAAAGACATCTGATTTTGGTTGATCTCAGAATATTTATGGTAGCCTTTAGAACGCACTAAGCTTTTTAAAACAAATATCATACAAAATCTGGATCAGTAGCAAAAAATGAAAACATTTTGAAAGAATGACAAAGCACAGGGGAAAAGAACTATTGTGCAGCCAACAGTTTCAAAACCAAACACCCACTCACAACTGGCAACGTTTAAGTCACAGGGAACAAAAATGCCTGCCCAGAAATGACATGTGAACTGAAGGCTGAAATATGAGTCATGGGGAGAAAAAAGAGAAATGCTTACCTACTAATAGACAAAGAAGCAACGGATCGAATGAGGGATGCCACTGCTCCAACCTTAGCAGCCTCCACTGCTCCCTGTGACCTGTACTGCACAGTCTCACCATAGCTGATGAAAGCTTCATTGTAGACAACAATCTTCCCCTTGGCCTCCTCAGCTCTTCTGTGCAGTTCATCAAAAGAAGTTACCACTATGACTTCTGCTGTAATTCCTGGAAGAAAGGGTTACAATGGCTTTAACACTGCTTTCCTACAACTCTCCTACAGACAGTTTCAACAGACAAGAAAAGCATGGACTGTGCAGAACACAGAAAATCAGGTTCAGTTTCTTCCTGGAAAAGGAAGACTGTGAAATGCTTCACCTGGGATTGGTACTAAATAGCTGTAACAGCACCACAAACACACACAGCTCTGTAAATCATGCGATCAGGTTGGTATTAAAACAGAACTTGAAGGGCAAGAAGGATACAAGGGTTCTCTGCATGTCCTTTAAAGCCTCACTTACAATCACTTATAGTACAAAAATATTTGCAAAAGCTGCCTATGGGATTACTAAAAACAGATAGTAATCTTTTCATGGAATTGTTTTGATATGTTGCTAAACAACTCAGCTTAACATAAGACAACTGGAAGCACATATTTTTCAGCTGAAACACTTATAAAATCATTTAACCTGTAAAGGAAATGAAACTAAAGCTCTGTAGCTTCAACAAATTTTGCAGCATACCTACAAATAAAATTCCCTCCCTATTTAGCTCATGAGAATATCGCAGCTCTACTGGATCTCAATCTGGGAGTTTTCCCAAGAACACATCTTTTCCAATTCCAGGCAGGTACTTCTGCAGAACTATTCACACATGGTAAGTTAGCTCCCATCCAGCTCTTTGTTTTTAATAGTTCGGAGAGTTTTAAATTGCTGTATTATCTTGCTTGAAAAAGCAAAAGCTTTTACAGATAAGTATTCTATCCCAAATCCTTCTAAATTTTTAGAACACTGAGTAACTCTTTTGACAGCATTTCAGAAGTAATTCATTTCAACTACTTAAAATCCAGTTTTGGTGATTTGTTACATAGATAAACAGAAAACACTTAACAACATTGGCTGGTACTTTTCTCCTAAATATAGAAGTAGTAATGGATGCCTGAAATTTTAGTGGTGTACATTTCACCTAAAAGCCACAAAATATGTGAGTGAAATCTAACAAATGTCTAGCAAGGATACATTGAAGAAGTCAAACTATCATGTTTTTAAGAAGAAAATACTTCTTCCTGAAAGTCCTCTTTTTATTATTTTTGATTGTAGAAGAATTATTTGGAGAACATTTCAAAGGCTCGTATTTGAGACTGCAATACATAAGAACTGATAGAAAGATAGGAAGATCATCTCTCCCAGCACCAGTATCTCCAGGCTCATGGCTTCTTTAAGATCAAACTATAGTACACTTCAAAACCTTCAAGAAACTACTTCACACACACACACAAAAAAAAAAAAAGTTTGGTTTCTTAAGAATGCACAACTAAAGAAGGCAGGAGACAGCTACAGCAAAAACCTCTAAGTTTTACCTTCAGAACTAGCCTAGTGTGAGAGGTGTAAAAATTTTAGATAAGTATTCATATTCTTAGCTTTACAGAAAGAGGCACAGAGTCAAACCAGAGAATCACCTTCAAACTGTTCTAGTTGTTGGCAGGTTGGTGAGCATGCTAGCAGATTCCAGCTCCTTCTAATGAACTGCAGGTTCAGCTGCCTACCTAAGGAGCATCCCAGCGACAGGATCATTCTGTGGATGGAACCCTGCCTCTGGAAATAAAGCCAGGTATCTGCAAAACTCGTTTTCCACAAAAAAAAAAGTCACGGTCTCAGCAGGTTGATACTGCAATCTGTATTTTGTATTAGCTCTCCCCAATGTTCCACTTGGATTGTGCAGCAGGGATTGGAAGGGTACACATCATTCTAGTGACTATTCATCAAGGCAAGCGAGGAGCGTGTCTCTTCCTGCCATTACTTTACTGCACTAACGAACAAACATCAACTCTGTATGGTTTTTAAAGATTGCTACAGACAGCTAGTAACTATAATCCCTAGAAAATATCCTAAAAGTACATTTATGGCCCTCCCTAGATGAGAGGCATCAGGAGTTTGCACAATGAGCTTTGTGGGAATTAAAGCTAAGGGAAAGAACGCAGAGCTGTAAACTCCAGCCCAGTATCTCTACTTATGAACATTCCCAAAGCAGCTAAATAAAGGCATTCTTTGACAAAACAAAACAAAGGTTCTCTTTGCAAGTTTAATGGCAAGACAGTATACATAAAGCATCAATTACAGTGCTTTCTGTAACAAAGTAAAACTTTACTCCCATGTAACTTCTGATTAATTCAACAACTTGTTTGCTTTTTAGTCCGGTTTTGTAACACTGCAGTCTCATCTGCTGAAGTGACAAGAGCAATGTTTGCCTTAAATGCATGTGGACACATACACAAACCACCCTAAGACCTCCTGTGCAAAGGGAGAAATCAAACAAAACTCCCAAAAGTTTATCAGTTTAAGGGGAATGAGCTATTCCTTTTAAAAATGGGAAATGTCTTACCTTACTGAGCCTTTGAGAAAATTAACAAAACTCTACCCCTTGCATCTCCTACCATTTCAGTGCCTCGTGGCTCTGCTTTCCATGCCAAAAAGCCATCCTCTCTCTTCCTTACTATCTCTTCCTATTGTTACCTGATCCAGAGCTTGGCTGTGCATTATTGAACAGAAAAACCCATGGCAGGAGGAGGCCAGACTGCCTGCTTACTTCAGCAAGATATGAAGATTATAACCCACACAGTCCAAAAGATGAATACAGAGCACTTGGGGAATTAGCTTAAGTAAAGGGCATGAAGTGTAGGAGACAGAATTATGAACATTATAAACTTGGTTGACTGTATGAAGCTGAAGACTGTTTATTTATTCTCACAACGTGAAACGTTATACATCTTATTGGGTTGGGCCAGCAAGCAAAAAAAAAAAAAAAAAAATTTATGTAGTACTGTAGGTTTCCTCTCATTTCTCATATCAAAGAGCAAATTTTACCCTGTCATTTATGAGAATTAAGGTACAGGAATGGTGTTAAGGTAGAAACAAGCAGGCAGGTTTATCAACAAAATTATGTATTACAAAGTCCTCTGTACACAGAAATAAACATTTCTATCTAAACGCTTGGATATGCCACACTTTGATGATCGCACTGCCAGCTGAAATAAATGGCATGGTACACAATAGCAAAGCCTAAAAGTCAACACAAAAAGTAAACAACTCATCTAATTGTTTTGGTACTGGGACAGATTCTGAAAGTGGGAAAGAACATATCTGGAACATGTCCTGACCCCTGCAGTCATGAGAGCAAGAACGAGGCAGAGTGCTACCTCTACATTCATCAGAACCAGGCATCAGGACATGAGGACCAGGAGATCAAGACACTTCTTCATGGTGGGAAGAAGACTAAGAGTAGGAGCAAGAGCACCTCACAAGAGCAGTGCACAAAGCTGACCTGGTGATCGCAGCCCTGTGACATCAAACCACCCTCGCTTCTTATCTACTGGATAGCTGACACTTCTCAGATGTCTTCATTTCCACCTCAGCTCTCCCACAAACCTAATTTAGCCTGGAAGCCGCCACTTCAACACAGGTATGCTGTATTCCATGCTGATCCTAAACACCTGCAGGGGGTAGTCCCAAGATTTTCTGACCTTAGCCTGGCTAGACCAGCTGTCCTTCAGACTTGACCATCTCCCCAGAAACAAGTGCCATGCCCCTGCTTCTTTCAGAAGTGGCCCTCATGCACTGTCTTGTGCCTACTTGCAAGGGTAGCTTCTTTCACAGATTTACAGAGAACCTAGAAACTTTTTTGCATGGGTCCCAGGGAAGAGCTGCACATATGAAGCTATAACATAGCAGCTGCAATGTGCATTCTAGAAAACTGGCAGTCTTGGAATCGGGGTGCCACATTACCCTGAACAGAACCACGGCATGTGCCAGAGTGAATACTCCTGTATGAGGCTGAAAGAAGATGCATCATACAACAGGAAGAGAGTAGATATCTAACATCTGGAGATAGGGAATAAAGGTAGTTTTTGGGACAGGTCAAAGAAAAGAACGTTTCAGGAAGTAGAGGGAAAAGGCAAATGTATTACTGAAAATTAGGTAAAATTAGGGATCTGCCATTATATCCTATTTAGGTTCAGCATCCTCTAAAATAAGCCTTGAAAACTTCTACCTTACCTCTTTAAAACACACATTGCTTTTCACCTCTCTCCAGGCATTAGCTCAGCTTTCCCTCAATGCCCCACATAACTCAACAAGATTTTCAGAAAAACAAACATATTCTAAGTCCATAATGAACTCAGCAAATTAACGCTTGGTGTCAGGCTGAAACAAAAGAGAGTTTCATATCACTAGTTATTTTTTCACCTTCAAAAATTATTAACATGTGCTGAAAATTTAAAATACCACCTAGAAACACATTTGCTCTTTCAACATACATCAATATGTATAGATGTAAGAATTATGATATGAAGAAAAGATTAAGTCTTTTAGGGGAACTGTGAAACAAAGAAGGCGGCTTTTATCAGGAAGAAGGATTTTGTAAAATCTGAATAAACTTCTGGAAAACGTGACCTCACCTACTCTGTGGAAGAGCAAAGAGAATTACTTCATGAAACTGAAATTACATAGGAGAGTTATCCAAAAGGATATGAGGTTATTCAGCTCTGCTGCATAGCACAGAGACCAAATGTATTACTCCATTCTTTAAGAACAACGCAGAGTCAAACAAACACTATGTGATAGTCACATTTCAGCAGATATGACTGACAATTTGCAATGAGTACTGAACCTCACTAGAACAGCAGTTTACTTTCAGTAACATGTAGCTTACTGTGCAGCAGTAAATCCCAGCAGCGAGGGGGCTGGACCCAACGCCCAGCATGAAGCCTTGCCCACCAGGAGAGCAGGGCAACAGGTCTGGTTCTCCCAGGAGCAGCCCTGCACGGAGCACAGGCTTGCTATGCAACGTCTGGAGACAATCAGGCACCCAAGACCGAGGCCAGCAAAGCCAGTTTCAGAGCACACAGGTGCCCAAGGCAGGAAGTACCAAGGGCAACCATTCCCTCCTTGGCAAGTCAAGATGGCAGCCAGTGCAGGCTCTCCCCTGGGAGGGAAGGTGACCATGCCACCCAGCCGTGCACACGTCCCCCACACGTGCACATCTTGCCTCCGTTAGTGCAAGGCAGGAGCTTCAGCCTGGGTTTACCATCCTTGAGATGACCACCCTCAACTCAGCGACACCAAAAAGGGACAAGACCTGAAAATTCCATTTTTTGCCCTTGTAAATCCACACAGTAAACTTGGACATTCATTAAAGCAGCAACTGGAACCTATGTCCTTCCCAGACAGCATGTCCACCTCAAAGCCACATAGCTACGCCTACTCTCTAAACATTTGAAATGCCATTGTACTAACTTTTGGCCCAGTCACTGGGCCACTGAACACCACAGCACCAGAATTCCTTTTCAGACATCATCTTTTATATTCCAAGAAAAACAGCAGCATAATTACCACACCACAAGCAGTACAGCTCTAAGCAATCATAAACAATCCAGGCACCCAATACTGAGGCTCATGGTCTCAAGATGTGAATTGATAGCTCCTCACACATCAGAAAATGAGTGATCCAGCAAAGGCAGAAGGAAGGCCTTGATGTGCACTGTGCCCTCATGCCTATGACTCTCTCCAACTCCTGTTCTCAGCACTGAAACCCTCATCAAACAGGGTAGCCAAGCCCCTCCAGAACAAGTCCCTACAGCAACAGCACACACCTTCAACAGCTCCGAGACACGTATTATCCTCATTTAATAAATAACAGGCTGGAAGTATTTTCAGATTATCCAAGTGCCAAAACTCCCACCACCTTCTGTAAGAGTAAGATTGGACCAAATGTTATTGATAAACAAAAAAAAACCCACAACCCAAACATAAAAACTAGGAAAAAAAAATCTGTCAATACATCATCCTCATATTTATATTATTTTACTATCACTGCAACAAGGAGCACATAGGAACCAGAGACTGTTCATTTTTCGAGCTGACATTCTGGGCAGGCAGCATTCTGGGTTGGTTCTACTTCATAGAATCATAGAAATGTTTGGGT
>NW_008599467.1:0-20339 GCF_000691845.1 Merops nubicus
TGTGTTCCTGTAGTAAATTCTCCTGATTTCAACCCACCGGGTTTTGTATTTTTTTTTCTCTCCCTTTTCTTCCTCCCGGGTGAGGGGGTGAGTGAGCAGACAGGAATCTGGTGTTTTAGCTGTCCCTTATCTAAGCCAGAGATTCAGAAATCCTACTCTTGAGCACAGCCTAACTCTCAATGATCCTAAATTCAGCCAGCACTAACCAACACATGGACCAGTTTCTCCTCAGATGTGGGTTTCCTACTTGAGTACACCATAATATAAGCTAGTAGAGGCTGTTTGCCCTCTGCTTGGCCTTCTGGAGAGAGCAATCAGTGAGGGCTACTCAAGAACCAGGCATCAGCCTTTCCCCCGTCAAGAAGCCATCAGCATATGGCCAGTGGTCATACAGGAGGGGAAGAGGCATCCAAATTGAGACCAATACCTCTCAGCCACTCTGCTCCTTTCCTCTCCTGCCCTGGAGTTTCAGGTTTGGTAATGCTGCTGTGAAAGTGCTCTTCTCCCCAAACCCCTGCATGCTTGCAGTACTGACAAGGTCAATCCCCAGTCTGACAAAGATGATGATATCTTGGAGGGAGCAGAAAGGACTCTGCCTGCACCCAAAAAGAATGAAGTCAGATAGGTTGCTAGGTGGCTGTTGGAGAGGCAATAGGAGCTGATCATGGGCAGAACTGCTTCATGTGAACAGAGGACACCCATGCCTTGCTTCTGGACATTAAATGTGCACAGAAGGAGATGTTTCATCTCTAGATTCTCCCCTCTGCTTTGTCTTTTTTCCATTGATTATTCCATTACATTCCCAGTTATTTGTCATCCCTGTTGTTCTTTCTCCTGTATGGTTTTCTCTGACAAACTGTAGCCCAAAACTCACGTCTAACTCCTCCATCTTCCCTTGTGACTACCTAAAGCTTTCTCCAGATCTTCTGACCTCATTTCCCTTCACTCTATACAGTCCCTCACACTGAAAATTATCATGTTTACCGTGCCTGGTGAACAGCTCTTCTAAGTTTTCTAGACAGGGTCATCTGTATGGCATTTTCCAGGTTAGGTTTCTAGCATCAGGCAAAAGATACAGAGCATAACGCTGCATGGGAGTGAAGCTGAACCCCTGCATTTGTCAGCCTCCTGCCATGGCTTAGAGCACGGTTTCTTGACAACAGAAAATAAGCCTGCTAACAGCCCACCTCAACTCTTGACTTAAAAGGTTAAGATTCAGTTGTTAAGATTTATTCTCGGCGCATGTAAGGATTAATTATTGCCAATGAGCTAAAAAAAAAAATACTAGCCACAGAAGAGGTATTTTAAATTGTTTTCTTTTGATGTCAGTTAATGGTTCAATTTTTTCAAGGGCTTATGAGAAATGGATTGCTTATTCTGGAACAGGTATATAAATTGACTTGTCTATATGTGAAACACACAGAAAGAAAAGACTTTTCACCAAGTCAAAGTACAAACATGCCTGACCTACATTTGGTGAGTCTGTTGCCTGTTCTTCCTGTGTGAGACTTAGCATGGCATTACCTACTTTTATTTTTAAGTGTTTTGGGTTTTATTTAAGAAAAGCAACTGAGGAATGTAGACACATTCACAACTAAAACAAACTCTTTTTATTCTTGGCTGCTTTAACCCTGTTCTCTGAGAACTCTCCCTTGAGCCAAAGTTTATAGTCAATCACCAAAAAAAAAGTGGGGGGTCCATTACCTTCCTCTTTTAATTGTAGGGCAGGGGCCTTTAACTTTCCATGAGGCTTTAGTAAGAATTTCTTCTGGGCAGAATTTCCTTGAACCTGGTAATCAAGACCACAGGATACGTGTTAATTGCCTTTGACATGCAGAATTATCTGCATTTACCCAAGCTAATAACATCACCCCAGACATACTGTTTTTTAAACACATAGTTTAAAATCATCTATAAATTCAATTGATAAGCAAAGATTGACAAACACTAGAAAAGCTGAAAGAAATTAAGAGAATTATGCAACTTTACCTTAATTCACCCTGTTTGAATTCTATTTCCTGCAAGACTAACATGGCTTGGGAAATCACTCCTCTTTATAGTTCCTGTTCTACTAAGGCACAACTGCATTGATTAAACATCAAGTTGTAGTCCTAATTTTGAATGAACATGCTTCTCTGTGCTAAAGTCAATAATCTTAATGATATGTGCAACATTTTCTTTTCCCTGGATATGTTTTTTTCTCAGTGGTTAGCAAGATAAAATGTTAGGAAAAAAAAGAAAAAAGCACATTGTGGAAAATTAGGGGAAGAAAGACTGAGTATCATGATTCTGAATCAAAGCATCTGTAAGCATTTTTAGAGCTTTAACATGTTTTTAAGTGTTTGTATAACTTCTACTTTGAAAGAATATCATAGCTGTTAAATGTTAACTAGATATGAGTAGTAGGCAAAACACTTTAACCCAGTTCCATTTAATCTTCTCTTTTTGATTTATCCACAAAATGAGATTTATTTAAACAGTGTTCATTGGTCAGCATTACTTGATTACTATTTCCTTGAAATTCATAACTAATTTTCATTACCCATTACTTAGTAGGTTTTCCACATGTAGCATTTAACAGACAAAACTTGAAGCTAGTGTGGTTGGGCACCAATCATATTTTCATGGCAAAACGAAATAATTTGATAAGAATAACATTTTGTTTTCTAATTTATTTTATTTGCTAAAGATACATGTTTATCTTTGGTCTGTCTCCTCATTCCCACTCAACTCTTAAGTCTTGTCTTCTACTATTCTTGTGGGGCACAAGCATGCATGTTCCATATCTTATACTGCAATAGAATCATAGAATTATTATGTTTTAATAAAGTGTCCTAATAAGGTGATTAAGATTTTCAGAATTAGTTTATTCTGACATGATTTTGACATTCAGATCCAGATTGTGGATGTTCAATAATTCTCACTTAAAAAGCTGTCTTTCAACAAATATTCTTTATTGTTTGCTAGAACATCCACCAGAAAATCATAGCTCAGTGTGGAGCCTGTGTATCTGTATAGCCACAACTACCACCTAGAGTTAACTGAAGGAGAATTAACAGGTTCAATATTCATTCATGCAACCATAAAGCAAACAATCAAGGAAAAAAAAACATAGCAATAATAGTTAAGTCTTGCTGATAATTATGATGCTGCACTGACCTACCCAGTGTCTTTCCCCTGCTCTGAATCAACTGGGTGGAGGACAGTACACATTATGGTATCTTCCTCATGCTGTTCTTCTGTGCCTACGTGTTCTGCCAATGACCAGGCCCAACAAAAATGATACCACCACCAGCAGGAAGATGAACCAATACACAGACTGTGTTGTAGACAAGAAGGGCATTTCATGAATGATCTCTGGGGGTACAAACAGATCAATCAGCTGGTACATAATTGACGCCACCCCCAATGATCTCACAACCGACACAACTCGGCCTACAACAGGTGGTACAAACAGAGACCCGAGGTTGCCCACAGTTGGCATGGGAAACAGCCAGAGCAGCCAGTTAAACATATAAGAGAAAGGTGCCCACATGGTGACTCTCACCTGATCAGCCCGTGTTCACAAAGGTCTAAACAGACCAGGGCCCAGCTCCAGGAGAGTCAGGAGGTCTGCCCTGAACCAGGCAGCTCTGGGGAGTGCACTCCACAGACAGACACTCCTGACTCCCTGCCAGTGGTCCCAGCTTTTATCCCCCAGCAGACCCCTGACCTTTGTCAGCTCCCTGCGGGACCCCTGGGGCTCATTTCCCTTCTGGCTCTCCCTGCAGGGCCGGCCGCACCCTGGGGGGAAGCTCTAAGGCAAACTCACCCCTCTGGATGAAGGGCTGTGGGAATCACCCATATATCAACCTTAATTCAGGGCTTGGGGTTCAGACCCCAGCATTTCACTACCACACTGTACCATTTTACTGTGAATGGTGACAGCTGAAAGCCTAATGAATGGATATCAAATGCATATTGAAGATGACAGAACAATGTGAAGATGAAAATAACAGGACAGTGAATTCAAGAAGAAAAAGAAAGCTTTAGAAGTGAGGTAGTAGTATTTCTGAGACTTTTTTTTTTATCAGCAATTGCTGTTCATCACCACAAATAAATTGATTGTAAGGTAAGGAAGTGAGTGTTTTTACTCACAAAATTGAATCATAAATAGGAAAGGATGTAAATGCCTCACAAACTACATGAGGTCCTGCTGAGGTTCTTCCCTTGGGATAATCAGCCTCATAATAATGGCTTAGATGGACATCCCTAAGCCCTGGTGTGGATGAATTCCTTGCCCTGCCCCATGAGCTTCCCAGCTGTAGGTGAGCTCTGTGCTCAGATCTTTTTCCACATTTAATTCATATCAAATGCAGACAGACTGCCCTGACATGCCTGCCAGCATTGCTGGTAGAACGGTTTGGGAAGGGTGGTAGCAGCACCCACCTGAGAGCAGGACGGGTAAGGGAAACAAGAATGGATTAACACACTTTGCCCTCTGTCTCCTTCTTCACTGTTCTTTTTTTTCAATTTCTCTCTCATGATGGAGTTCCTTGACCTAACAGCTTCTCACTTAATTGCCTTTAGATGTCTCTAAACTCTCCTTTGAAGCTGTGAAAATCATGCCATGAATCAAAGCAGTGATGAGACACAAGTGCAGACAGATAGAACAAGGAGTCAGGCTGCCAGTCCAGTGCAACAAAAGGTTCTCCCAGGTCAAAGAGGTGGTTATGCTTTTCAGCAAGGTAAAACTAATGAGTGAAACCTTCAACCAAAAGCAGAGCTTGCCCTCAGGATCACAATGCTTTGAGTAATAATCATCTCTCACAGTACTGGCCCCTCTGCCTTCAAGACCTAGGCTTTGGTGCCTGAAGTGGTCCCAGCAGAAGGTGACACACTCTTCCCCTCCTGACAGAAGCCCAGACATTAATGCTTTTGTTAGGCCAAACACCTATTCAGACATAATCCCAGGGGTTTATCCCTCTGCAAATTGGGTAGATGCAAATAAGAAAAAATTATTGTTATTAAAAAAATGGCTGGATCCATCTGCATCTTTCAGCTATTGTTATTTCAGCACACAGCCATGAAAGATATGGGTCATGTACAGTAGTGAAATTGCACTGTGGTGACTACAGTTATATAGGAGTAAATATCCTGAAGACATTAGAAGCATTTTAGAGGCACAGTGAGTGGCACCTGGGAACAAACATTTTCAGAAAAGATTTGTACATATAAAGTTGTGAGAAAATACTTCGAACTGGAACTTCCATTATCAATTAGTTCTCTTCATTTGTATCATCAAAGTTCAAGGACAAGCAGCCAGAATAAGAACAAATAATTCTTACATTTTACCAGTGTTTTATATTCAATTAAACATCTTTGCTGCTTTTTACATTGTTCACTGGCACATTTACACTATACAATTTTGTGTTATGTCTATGTAAATATTTCTTTGAAGCCAAATGTAAGTTCAAATTGGTTGTGAAAGAAACACTAAAATAACATAAACTTCCATTTGAGGGTGATAACAAATTAGTCTAAAACCTAAGAGCAGGCTTGTTAACATACAAAGTGAAAAGCAGTCTTAAACCAAGCTGAATAAATGAGAAAAAATAACATACAAGGATGCCTTTAAATAGGTTTACCTTATTGCAATAGATTCTGAGCATTACAGATAAATTAAAATTCAATGGGAGCTTTAATTTAGGCAGCATGAAGTGTCACAGTAGTTTAAAATAAAATCTTGTTACACACGCGTACAAGGTCTGAAATTCCTTTAGTCCAACTGAAAGCAGAATTTACCCCTTCTTCCTTTAACTCTAGTTAAATCATAAATGGTAATTTCATTCTTCCATCCGGTTTCCTCCTTGAAGTCCACTGCCAAAGCACACACTCCCTCAGAACCGTGCCAAATTCTACCTCATTTAAAAGTAAACTTCAAGAGAAAGAATGAAAAATCATAATCTTAAAACAACTAGCTCATAACCTTCCTTAGCTCTTGTTTGTCTGACATTGTGCTTCTCTCAGCTGCAATCTTGTACCTAATTTAGACTGAAAAATCCCTAGTGATAACCATGGTTGTATTTCTTCCTTTTTTTCCATTCCACAGGTCATGTTATGTACAAATAACTAACCAGGTCTTTAAAACTGTACATTTCCAGGTTCTATATAAGTCTTGAGGAACTGCAGGTGCTGAGGGACAAAATCTGAGCATAAAAAAATTCTTCATCAGTTTGAGCTTTTAGGGGGTATGTTTTCAAACCACTTTATCTGGTAGCAGGATGTTCGTGTCTGTGTGTCCCTGACATTCATATTTCCAGTGACTGTATATCCACAAAATGGTTATCAATGTCTTATTTTGCAAACAGAAAGGGGAAACAAATGGAGTTCTGAAGAAATCTGTCCATAGACTGGTTATTGTCAATGCCTTCATGAATCATCCAAATTATAAACTATAGAATATACATAAATTTCATACATAAATTTTATACATAAAAGATGACCTCAAACTAGCAAGAACTCTATGTAAGTAGAAGGGCAAGACTAGAATTCAAAATTATCATGATAAAATGGAGTAGTGGTTGGGTGGAAAATAACAAGTTATTATATTTTCTGGAGTAATCAACTGCATAATAGTCATCATAGAATGGCTTGGGTTGGAAGGGACCCTAGAGATCATCTAATCCAACCTCCCTGCCATGGGCAGGAACACCTCTCAACTAGACTAGGTTGCTCAAGGCTTCATCCAACCTGACCTTGAACACCTCCAGGGAGGGGGCATCCACAACCTATCAGGGCAATCTAGTCCAGAGTCTCTCCACCCTCATACTGAAGATGGAGAGATTAATAATAATGAAATTGAGAGATTTCAGCTTGGGATAATTTTTTAGGGAAGTGTTTACTGGTTATTGTGGAACACAGGCTAAACATAAACCATTAATGTCAAATTAATTAATTTAAAAACAAACAAACATCTTATAGGCAATATTAACAGACATACAGACTACAAAATAAATGAGATAAATCTTTTCACTCAATGCAGAAGAGGGCTACGTGCCCTAGTGTGTCCAATCTTAGCCACACAATTTCAAGAAAGGTATGGCTGAGTTAAAGAGACAGCAAAACACATTAGACATTGAAGAAATGTAATAGATTAAAGAAAAAAAAATGTTTTCTGGTGTAAAAAATGCTAAAGAAGAACATGCTAATCAAAGATGTAGAAGTCAGGTGTAAAGAAGAAAATAACAAACTACTTTCCGTGTTGATGGCAACTAGAAGACACAACGAGCTTCAATATCAGCAGCAGAAGCCTTAGCAAAGATTTGGGAACAATTTTTTTAGTAAGAAAGAAGTACTGAAATAAATCACCTGGAGTAGAAAGGAATCTTCTCTGGCAATCTGTGAAAATACAAAACTCTGTCAAGTATGCTTTTACTGACAGATGGTCACACCTTGCAGGAAACGTTGACGTGTGCCTCTTCAGGCACCATTCAGCCTTTTGTTTTCTCTCATCTCTCTTAGTCTTTACAGTGTAACATGAGATATCTTGACAAATTAACTGTAATATTGACAGCCTTGGAGTCTAGTCTTTCCTTCTGAAAACACTTTGGCTTTGTTTATATGAAAATAGAAGAGAAGGGCCATTTTGTCAACAGCATAGTCAACATATTCATACAGAAGAAAAGTTAGTGGTCCTTTTCTGATTATGCCACCATCCATGCAATGCACTTCAGCTACCTTCTGATTCCTTTATTAGGATGAATTTTGACCAGGCCCTTTGCACAGAGTTAGTTTCTGCTCAAATAAATGTTCTCCAGCAAGGGAAGTCACTTGATTTCATTTTGTTATTAAGGTGCTCTCTCCTGAAGGTGAGGGGTTAATGACACCCACCACATTATACAGAAATTTCCTCGAGGAAGAGATTCATCTTGGACCTACAGCTACAGAAAAGAATGACAATGATTGATCTTCCCACCACTCAGCAGCATCAGCAAAGCTACAAACATATATTGTTTTTACTCCTTTAGGAGTTATTTATTGAGCAAAGGGAGGGTGGATAGCACTTCCTTTGAAGTCAAACATCTTGCTTGGATAAGGAGATATGTTGCATGAAACAAAAGTAATAAAAGGACAAAATGCTTTATTAAATCTTCTTTATCACTATATTGTGTTCCAATAGCATGATCTAATTAAAGATGTATATGAACCTCTTTTCATCTGAAGATTAGTTCAGAGGCCTTCATTTATTTTGAAACAGACACACTGCTGAAAATTTTCCAGGATTTCCAGTGATGTATTCTTTCCATTTTCTGTAATAGGTGTTGATGCTTTAACTACCTCCTCAAGATTTGTTTGTGGAGGGAGAAAAAAAGACAGCACTTTTTGAAAGGAAGGGACAAATTATTTCTTTGTTATCAAAGCAGCAAGAAATATATCACTTAATATAGTAAAAATTCATAAATTGTATAAGCATAACAGTAGATAGCTCTTAGGGTGCATCTCATTGCTTACAAGTAGTTCAGCTCTTTCCTTCCTATGCAAGAGATGTAATATCAGATGTTTTAGAGATACCTTGCATGAAAAGTTTGTAGAAAAATTGGGTTCCTATGCATTTCCCTTAGGATCAGCATGACTCCCAAATCAGGTGGGTGGAACAGGTTACTAATTTTCCTTAGGATGGTGCTAGAGGAAAATATTTTATGGTCTATAGCCATTATTTTCTTCCTGAACCAATTCACTAATTTTCATGCAATACTTGCCGTTGGCTTTATCCTGAAATAATAGTTTTACTTACAAAATCTATTTCAGCAAAGTTGTTTGGTTTTTTTTTTCATTTCTTGGTGAGTGTGGTGCTGCCATGCTCACTATAAAACAGACAAATAAATCTGCTATCTCCTATTCAGTAAAAGTTAACTGTATAAACATGGCAAAATTTTTTGTTTAGGTGTACTGTCTTCAAAGTCTCTAATAGTAAGAATTGGATGACAAATAAATACAGCCATTTCTACCTACATCTCAGTAACTTCTATGCAATGGAACTGTAAAGCTTGAATGAGAAGCCTGAGTATGTATTCTTTAGTGACAGATTTAAAATGGTTTTATAAAATGTTTTATATTGCTCAGAACTTCATTGAACTAGACCTAAAGGAGATTGTTCCCTATCTGGAAACACACATTTAATTGAAGGGATATTTCTCTTTTTTCTTCTTTTTTTTGTTCCTAAATTATTTTCTTCCATATTGCACATGTAGTTCCTTCCTCTTAATCTGTAATTGCGTTTGGTTTGGTTTCTGCATTCAACGTTGTCACTATTTATGTGTATGAAGATTCCATACACAAGTACTTTTGCTCTTGCTGATTTTAAACACCCAAGACCTTTTTGCCTTCTGCAAAACCCTCTCAGTGGATTCCTCCTGACAGTACATTGTACGCCTCCTTACAGGCAGACAGAGCTTGGATTTTACAAACTTAGGACCTCATCCAAGACCATCTGTTTTATCAGGCCTTTTATCGACCCTTATTAAGCCGTTATTTTAAAAGAGAAAATGGGGATGCATTATTAACTTCTGCAGTCAGGAGGAAGACAAAACCATTTTCTGCTTGAAGTGGTAGAATATAACCATGTGCTAAGGCAGTTGGAGCTATTTACAAACAGATTTTAAATAACACAAGTTAAAGCTTACCCGCAGAACGTGGAAAGCAAAATAACTTTGTGGAAAAACATTAAATGAACTGTTGAAATCAACTAAGGGGATACATTTTTGGGGATGGGGAGTTGCCTACTTATATTTCAAAATGAGGTTTTGTACTTGTAATAAAAAGTTCTTAAACTTTTTGGGGAAATGAACTCCAAATAATATCTATATTAGACTAAGAAAGAAGCTCATTCTACAAAAGGATAAATAAAATACGAGTAGAATGGGACTTCTATGCATCTAATTTTATATAGTGCTTCTGATAACTGAACAAAAATAAAGACCAGCAATATTTAGATGAATACTGAAATGACTGGCAGATTTAATCAATCATAGAGGTTAACAGCAGTAGCAATTCCACACTGTTAACTCCTAAGCAAGTGAAATTCCAGTAAGTCACAGTAAGAACTGGGAGATTACTGTTGCAAAAAATGAGTTCACAGCCACCTCTGACAAACAGGAAGCTTCAGTATCTTCTTTTAGATACAGAACCACATCTTGTATCCACATCTAAGTTAAACTTCTGTTATTAATATCTTTTCCTCTGCCCATGACCCTGTGTATGCTCTTGATTTAAACAGGTACTCTGGTTCTTAATGAATCTCTCAATGGATCCTGAAGCATAAACCAAGGTCCCTCTCCACACTTCTACAAAAGGCCCTTCCAGCTATTACATGTATAAATTGATTCTCAGTCATCACAATGAATCATGTAGTCAAAAACTGAAGGACACTGTACTATATCCAGCAGTCCTGTCTGTGCCACTCCTTGTCAAGCTGCCATACCTTCATCCAGCTGGCCTGATGAACCATGTAGATTTCAACAGAATTGCCTGTTTATTTCTGCATTTTACCATCTTCTAATAATAAAACACTGTAAGCCTCAATTAGTAAAATGTTCAACTACTAGCACCAATAGAGAGTTCCCAACTGATACTGATATCTGTCAGAGTGGTGGGTTCAAAGACATCGAAGAACCGGTAATGTGAGAGCAGCAGTTCCAGGAAAAATCATTCTGTCTCTTGCCAGTAGAACTGGTATTCATATGTTTATTACAGCCAATACCAAATTTATATTACATTTTGCAGATATATGAAGAAAATCAGTTAATGTCACAAAACTGTTCCCACTGTAGAGAAGTGGAGAAATATCTTCTGTTGGAGAAGAAGAAGAAAAGAAACTGACCCAGGTCCAGTGATGACATAGTGAAAGACACAGAAGTGACAACAGATTGAGTAATGGATTAATAAACACTTAATACTGAGAAAGAAACCAAGAAGACATTCCTTTAAGGACATTAAGGACCTCAGCAGCATCTACAACAAACAAGGGTAATTCAGACAGTTATTAAACCTCAGGAAAAGAAAACCAATGTTTATTGTTAGTGGTATGATGGCATTGGATCTTCATCACTAGATGCATGAGAGGTGAAGAAGAGAGGAGAGCAGTCAAGCTCATATCTAGCCTAGGAGAAGTAAGCATATGTGTTTGCATATGTCCTTGTCTACTGGGCTCTCAACACATCCCTGGATTGATATATAGATATACTATCTATATATGGCAAAAAATGAAAACCTGCAGAGACACAAACACATCACGTTTCTAAAATCTGAAGAAGAGTTTTTCATCAGACCACCTGAGAAAGACAGTGAAGGTTCTCCAAGATCTTAGAGTATTTTGAAGGAAAGACTTTCCCTCTACAGTCTAAGCAGGGTTCATTTCTTCTTCCAGTGAAGGGTTGATGGTTCAGCTTGCCCAGCAGTAGACTAATCCTGTAATATACCATAGATATGGACGCCTTTTCTTCCTCCCTGGATGCTGTTGTTTTTTCAGCAGAAAGATGCTGGTTATTCTGGTGCTAACAAGCTTTCAGATTGCCCTCCATCTTGCTCACATGCTTCCCTCCTGAGGGAACAGTAGCCAGGACAGCAGAAAAGCAGGGCAGCTCCCCAGTTTTTAGCAAAGCAAAAGCAAAGCAGCCTTGAATTTCCAGAGGACCCCACTGAAAAGTCTGGGTGCACATCACCTTCTGGTTATCACTGGCTGCTGGAGCAGTTTCACAATACCTAAGAAACTGAGGCGAAAAGATATGACACTATTTTGTTTTGGATATACAAAATCCTACTTTACAAAAACATGTCTAATTTAGAACATCCTTTACAGAAAAAAACAAACAAACAAACAAAAAAAACCTGTTCTATTAGAAATTATGTCTCTTCCCACCTTAAAATCAGCCTCCATATTAACAAATGAGGTTTTGCTTCACAGAAATTTTCCTTTTTCAATTGTGGTTTCCTGCATCATTTATTGAGTGCTTTGATCTTCAGCTGTAACTTTAAATCTCTGTCATCTTTCTTGGGCTGTTTAGATAAACGTAGCCTAATAACTTCACAGTTTTATCTTTAGTAACACAGATAACTATTGTACATTCAGTTTGCTGTTCAGTCGTGAGCAACCACAAGATACTATTTTTAAAACTGCACAAAATCCCTGCAAATATCTGAAAGCACTTAAAGGATATTACTAGTGGCTATCACTGTGATTGTAAAAAAAGCCTATAAACTAATGTGAGACATCTTTAATGTTTTATTATTTCAAAAACAGATTACAAAGAAAATATCATTATTTCATAAGGTCTCAGCTATTAAATAATTCTGCGTTTCACGTGCATTCAAATCTCTGATTTTATTAGTCAGGCTTTTAGTGACAAATTAGGTCCCTCCAGTATTTATATGTATTACTTCTAAAAACATTTTGACTTGTAAATCTCTTTACAGACAGTAACAAAAATCTGAAGGGGAGAAATAATATACAGCAAATTAATTTTAAAAATAATCAAGTAGTAAGCAGACTTGAATGTTTTACTTTATAAAAATCTTGTTAGAAAGGTTATGTGTAAACTACTGAGTGAAGATGAAGCACCAGTAAACTTACCACTGCAGACCTCTAATGAGACAGGATTTCACACAGAGGGGAATTGTTGGTGGCTTTGCTTCCTGAGGTTTTCTGACATTAGTGCACTCTATGAATGCCTAAGAATTCAAAAAAAAGAGGCAAATCAAAGTTTAGCTGCTAAATTAAAGGTTGGAAGATTTTGCTCAATATGATTTCCACACATTCAATCCCTTACACTAAAAATTTATATTGAATAAGCTCTTCTAGATATGTTAAAAACCCTCCATGGCACACAGAAAAAAATAATATCAGTTATAATCTTTTGTTCTGAGATTTTTCAAAATAGCTGCTATAAATTAAGTGATTCAGTTAGTTCCAATGAAATATGTTCCTGTTGGAACTGATCAGAATTACAGCATGAATAGTTAGAGATCATATCTTCCAGCAATTCTTTCTTTTATTAGGGCCAAATATACCAGTTCTTATATAGATTGTCTCAGGTGATAGCTTAGTTTCAAGAATGTATATGCTGTATAAAATGAAGATACATTTATAGAGTGTGAGAGATGCCTACACTAACTAGACCTAAGTATCCTCCGTGACACTATTGAAGACTTTGTTGTCTCTTCCATAATATCTGATGCTCTACAAAAGAACAGCCAGTGAGTTGAGCTGGGAATTATTCACTGTTCTCTTTCACAGTGCAGGAAATATTCTGCTGCAATAAATTACCTTTCTAATAGTAGTAAGGCTGGATAAAATATACATATGTATACAACACTCCCAACAGTTTGTGAGTTACTCGTTTTCTCATGTAAGGATTGAAAAGTTGGTGTAATGAAAATAAACACCTCTGTTTGCCTCAGTCCCAGTCTTCATCTGACAAACTGAATGATAATGGAGTTTCCTGGCACCCTCTAAGTTGTTACACTATAGATTCTGAGCAAGATTAAGCTGGTTATACCAGCACCTGGCTAATTGGCAGGAGCACAAGGCAGGTGAAAGATAGGAAAAAGCATCTCTCAGATTAGATTAGCCCAATCAATGTATTCAAGTTCAACCAGTAAAGCTGACCAGATATCATTCAGAATGAGAGAAAGCATCACACAGAGAGGGAGCACAGCTGAAAAGCATCAGGGAGTCCAGCAGAAGGCCACCAAGACTATCTCTTAAATTGAAAGATAGGATGTTCTGGATATTGTGGGAAAAAAAGGTCGTATGAAGACAGTTAAGCTCTAAGATACATTGTGCAAAGGGGCTGTGCAGTCCCTGTTCTCGTGAGTCTCCAGGACCCAGCTGCACAAAGCCCTGAGCATCCTTTTCTGGCCCCACAGTTGACTCTGCTGTGATGCAGTTTGGGTTAGACACTCCCAGAAGTTTATTCAGCCTTGATCAGTGATTGCAGATGACTGCAGGTAGTAGCAGTCAGTAGCATCTCAGATTGACGATGGTCGTGGAGAAATTTCAAGCTGTCTCAGACAATTTTGAAATGAAGGATATTGACCATTAGCTGTGAAACAGATCAGCTGTTTCATGGATTTTCTGTCTCATGCCAGCAGCTCACTTGTATGTGCAGGAAGAGACTCAAGCTCTGAAAAAAAAATCAGCCTTGCAAGTATCTGTCTGACTGTCTGTTCATGGGCTTGCTATGACCCATCACTCTAAAATTTGTTTACCTTTCACACTGTGGCAGGACACTAAAGTTTCCATTTTCAAACTCTAAAATATAAGCTGGCTTTATAAGAGTGTTGTTTGATTTTGGAGTGGAGAATAAGCAAGGGATGAGAGGAGACCAGTTAGCAGTTCATTTTTTATCGTTGCTATTGATAAATGTTTGGCTGTAAAATGAGGTACCACATGACGAAAAAATCCCAGAGAAGGTAAAATTATTTGGCTCTGTCAATCTGTAGTTAACTGTTTATTTCTCAGTTCATCTTTTAGCCTCAGCTTTGTGGCTGATGTTGTGTCATATTGTTTCTGTGTTCAAGACTGCAGAGTATTTTTTATATTAAAAATAAAACTAGTTTCAAAATTAGAATAGAAAACAATTGAAAAAAAATATGTTTTTCTTATCAATGAATTAAAAAAAAAAAGTATATAGAAATATTTCTGTAGTTAATCAAATGTGGATTTTTAAGTTTGTTCAGCCTCCACTGAGATTAAAGAATGCTACTTGACCATCCTTTGAGGAAGCTAACTTAAAAAAAAAAATCAAAGTACAATAAACACATATATGGACCCATTACAGTCCATGTGCACGCCTGTGCACACACACATACACACACTTTCCATCATTTGATCATCATCTGGATTATTTCTGTGTTGATTGTGATAGAAGGTGATACCTACCTATGAGATACAGCTGAGGCCCTCAGTTATGGCTTGCATAACACACAAGAGCATAGTTTCCAAAAAGTCCATAGTCAGTCAGAAATCTAGTCTGCTCTGAGAGTCATTGAGGCTTGAGTGCCTGGCACACTTAAGATCTTCTGAGAACTTTACTCTCTCTGTGATTAGACAGATAAAAAGGCAACAGAACCACCAGCTAAAATTCCCCTCCTGTCTTAATTCTTCTTTTGCACCTGAATCTGTATCTAGGGATTTTTACATACCACACACACATCCACACCCACACGCAGAAATGAATTAAAGTGTATATTTGAATAGACTCATTTACTTCACTCACATTGAAATACTGCTGTCTTTATCTGACAGCTTTCAGGAAAGCCACAGATATCTGATGTCCACCTACCAATTAATATATTTGCCTTTCCTCACAGTGTTACTGATTGTTCCTTGGGCTTAACCTTAGACAGTGACTTAGTTAAACGCTATATTGAATTTCACCATTTCCATTTGAACTACTTTTCTGGTAGTTCACTGAAGGGTTTATAGTTATCATGAGTGACCAAAGTACTTGGATGTGTGTACTTAGGTCAGTGTATAGGCCTATACATGTGGGATGGGGGTGAAATCTTTTAAAATAAAACAGCTGCAGAAGAAATGGTCAAGCCATTGAAGGCAATATGATAGCTGCTATTAAATCCCACTTTGAGAAGCTTCCTTTAGCTTTGATGATTTTTTTTTTCATCTGAAAAGTTGCTATCAATTTTTCACTGACCTCAGCTCAACCTCACAAAATCAACCTAACTTCTAGTCTGCTCACATTTTTATTGTGTGGGGACAAAAAGAATAAAATAAAACTAGTGAATTGAATTAAAACCGAAAGGACTCCAAAGTCAGGATGGTTTGCATTTAAAAAAAAAAATCTATGAATTTTGTTTTGCTTTTGCAAAGCAAATACCCTCAGGTGGCTCACATGGGAATCTCTTTTTGTCTGAAGTTCAGAGAGGTATGAATAAGCAGTTTGAAACTTTTTCTTTAATTGTAACCAAATGCCCTCTCACAAGGGACTGAGGATTACTCTAAAGGTGTTCACAGTTTTTCAGGGACTGTTGCTGTTCTGGGTGAAAAATAAAAAAATGCTAGTACAAACTCAATATAAGGTCTCAATGACTCATAATCTTTATGTTAATAGCATTTTATTAGACAACCTTGTTATTGTGAACTCACATATTTGTATCTAGGTGGGAAATCAAGGCATAGATGGATTAATAAGAGCTCTGCATCACCTAGAGTTGTGACACCTGCCTGACAGTGGAACCTGGCAATAGGAGTCAGGCACTGAGCATCTTTCTGTCAGTGTGTATGAAGCACCTTGCAATGAGGTCAGCAGAATCACCACGCCAAGCAGGAAGTTCCTTGTGGCCCTCATGCTGAACACATCTTGCCCTTCCTCAAGACTTCAGTGTTTGGGCAGTATAGAGCTCCCATATTTCAGCCTGGGAAATCTGTGCAGCGTATGTGCGCTCCACCTCACACTTCAGGAAGCAACACGTCCTGCTGCACATGCAGCATTTCATTGCTCTGCAAATTCACAGTAAATCTGACTTACAGAGCCTTTACTGTGCATGTTCCCTGTGACTGGGCAGCACATGGGCAGTAGGTACATCAGACAATCCCCAGAAGCATAAGCCTGACTGTGCAGGCATGCGGTGGCTTTGTCACGTGTGCACAATAAATATGATGCTCTCTAGAAGTGTTAGCCTGACTATGAGGGCTCATGTGGTCTTGTGGTTACCACCAGGCTGTATACAACCTGCTTGTAGAGCATCCTGGGCAGAGTGTCTGACCTGCCACAGCTCCCAAACAGCTTGAAATACTAACAAGTGTATAAATTTCTCAGCAGCTGCCCGAATAATGCTTCTGGGCTGAAAAAGAGAATGTGTTGAGGAAATCCAGCTGTTTGCTAGACTTGAATCTACAGAGCCTAAGTTGACAAAGGTGTCCTTGAAGCTTACAGTCTCCTCTTGAGTGTTGGCACCTGCACCTCTTTTCTCACCCTGGGATAAGTGACACTCCACCTCCATCTGCATGGCTGAAGTGCTGGGGTTTAAACCCCCAGCCCCGAATGAGGGTTGGCATATGGGTGATGTCCACAACCAGGCAAGAAAGACCCTCCTGACTGGTTTTCACCAAGAGTCTGGCCAGCCTTGGGTGGGAACTGATTAGGAGATCACCACCAGGTGCCCCTGCCTATCACATTAGCGTGGAGGTGGGGCAAGAAGCCACACCTAAAACAGCTGACTGCTTGCAGTGGAATTGGGAGGTTTGGTTATGTAGTGTGTGAGTGTTGTGGCTATTGGAAGGGCTCCCTGACTTCACAGGAAATGGAATTCCCAGGATAGCAGAGCAAGATCATGAGTCTTTCTCTAGGAAAACTTTACATAATTAGACCCATTGTCTGGCTGATTCCATCTCCTATGGCATGGTTCTTTGGCCAACTTGCTCCCTTCTTTGTGTCCATTGTGGTAGGTGAGTGCATCGACTTGTTCCTCCCTCTGGTTGTCTGATACTTTGGATCTTTAGTGTGTGATGTGGAAGTGGAGGGAGTGAGTTTGGTTGCTGGTCTGCCTGTTAGGAACAGTATAATTCTGTGTCAGGAAAGTGGTCAGCAGAAGAATGGTCCAAACCACACCTCAAGTAGTGAAGGAGCCTGTTTCTTTCCTGACCTGGGTGGCATTCCTGAGAAGTATGTGACTTTATTAAGTTAGTGGAAAGATTGGTAACCGTTACATACGAAGTAGTATCTACAGCACTTGTTCAGAGCTCTGAATAATTATCAACTAAGAAATTATTTCCAGGCTGAAAATTTTTGCTAGGAGAATTTTTTGAATGTCACTTGCTGGTTTTAAATGTACACATACTAGGTGGTTAGATCTGAGGGATAAAAACATGAAGAGAATTCTGTCTGTTGGAGCTGAGGGAGCTACCTTTCTGATGGTGTCTAGTAACTATGGGATGTCATACCACCCTCCCAGTCCAGGAAAGCTCTGTCTCTTCTACAGACTAACTTTCTAATAGTGACAGAAATTGGTATCCCAGGTGAAGGACTTGGTTTGCCAGGCAGACTGCCTATACTAGAGTTACAGTCAGTGGCTTTAACTGCAGCCTCCAGAGGATGCTGAACATCTAAAGGACATTTTGTGCCACTCCACAAGAAACCAAAGAAGGGTGGGTAGGAAGTACTACTGCTTGTTGGGCAGACCTGGTATGGCACTCTGAAGCTCCTCACACATTCACATCTCCCTGTTCAGCTGTATGGTATTGATTTACTTCCTATGGGAAGTAGGAAAAATGTGTGTAATAGAAGCAAGACCACTCTACCAAGATAAGGCATCCACAAGAGACATTAGATGTTAATATACACTGTTACATCTATATGAAAGTGTCAAGGAAAGGACAGGATCATTCATAACTGTTCTTTATTTTATTTCAATTTTTTACTTCAGTTCTTGAACAAAATCTCCCAGAAGTTTCTAGTCCCTAGTCTTATCAGTATGAATTTTGTGTTGTATTTCTGCTCTCGACAAATTTTCCAGTGTAATTCTACATCCTACACCTTTTTGTAAAATCTCCAGCAGAGACCAGAAGACCTCCCCAACACAGGGGCAGATTCTGTTCTCAAATACACTCTGGCTTCCACTGACCTTGGTGGGATTTAAGAATGTGTGATAAGGGCAAAACAAAATGTCTAGGAGTAAGCTCTCTGATTAGCCATATTAGTTTGAGGCACAGGCAAGATTCTGGTGAGTGTCATTCCAATTTTTATGACAAATTTTTCACTGAAGGTCTTCAGGAAGAAAACATTTTATAAGAGCACTTCTGTAATGGTTCTGAGACTCCTCTGAGCCAGCAGGAGCAGCCATGGTGTTGGTTGATCCAAAGACTGTGGAGTTACACCACTGGGATTGTAAAGGGGAATCGCAGAAGGAGTAACAGTGGCGACTTCATGATTTCCTCACTGATGCCAGTTTCAGGGCATCAAAAACTAGAAGTCAGACTGTACATCTGTGGTTCTCAGGTTGGAAATGTTCTTTAGTGTCCACAGAGGGTCATAGGTCACTTTATTAGAGCAGCTACAGGGCTGATTTAGCTTACTGCAAGGGCCAACCAGACTGAATAGAAAATACTGTTAAGTGTCTGCCACTCAGCTGGACCAGGAGTAATCACAAGGATTACATAGAATAGGGTCTCAGTGGCCTGTGGCATGCACAGACACAAGCAGGCTTGCCCTGTACACTCAGACTGGGCATCTCCTGTGGCAAGAGCTGCTCAAGCTATACCTTTCATCTCTTCAGTCACTTAGTCACTTCTTCCAGTTTTTACACTGTCCTCCTCTCATGTTCCACATCTTATCATCGTCTTGTTGTTCTTTCCCTCTAGTACTTTTACCTCTACTTTCTTCAGTCTGTTCTTTCTTTGCTCTTGTCCTCCTCTGTTCTCATTTCCCATTCCTTTTTTTTGACTCAATTTCTTTCTCTGACTCTCTTCAAAGTCTGTAATCTCACTCTCACTCAATATATTTTTTTTTCTGTTCTCTTTAGGTTACTTTTTCATCATAAATCTGTTTTTTCACCAAAATCCCTAATTTCTCTCTTCTAAATGATCACACCCTGCCCAGTTCCAAATGTAACCAGTCAGGGCAGCCCCCAGAACCGTAACAGCTGCTATCTGTTAACCCCCTCCCCACCCCTGAAATGGAAAGAGAAAGGGAATAAGGAAGAGAGACTTATTGATTAGAAAAGAAATTGTGCATTCAGACTGCTTGTTAGAAACGCAAGAAGCTTTGCAAAGGTAGAAGATATACCTGCTTGCAGAGGGACGTGAATGTGAAGTTTATTTATGCTGCCTAAAAATGTAAAGATGAGTGATGTAGGCGTGCAGGAATGATAGTTTTCTTGCTCTTACTCTATAGAAGTTTAAAGTGTAATTGGATGATGATTTCATAATGGCCTCAAGAATGGTCTAAAGCATGCTTTGTACCTACAGATGCATGTCACAAATAACTGCAGGGAGTATCTTCTAGTATGAGGATTCAGTAAATTCTAGACTATGAAGGAGGTAGTTGCCTATTCGCAGACCAAAATTGGTCTTGAGTTACAAATAACTGTTCTCCACTTTGAAATGCCTATCTACCCTTTTCCATGCTGTCGTGGACTGGTAGCAATGGTTGCTGGATATAATATGCAATAACACATTGTGCATAGAGAATAACAGGACTATGAAATGTGGGGAAGAATAGGGAGAGGTTAGGATTAGCTTGGGGTACATACCTGAGTCTCCTGTCGTTTGCCAGCCTGATTTATCGGAGCAAGTTCTTCAGAGAGGAGGACTGGACTCTTTGGCACAGGCTTTGTTTCCTGCT